>NW_023458785.1:56158-57758 GCF_013731165.1 Rhagoletis pomonella
GAAATCGATTTTAAGCGGTCGTTATTCATATACCCACATACATACATACATATATTACTTTTCATATCAATTCAAGTGTAATACATGCGCCCCACGCTTTTCATTTTCAATTTCATAGATTGTTTATAATGACTTTTGGTAAAATTTCAAAATCAAAAGTTATCAAAACAAATTCTATGGGACTGAGAAATATTATTTTCTACTTTTTAGTCCATTTATAAAAGCGTTGTATATTAAAAAGTTTTTTTTATATTATTTATTTTCTCCTTTTTAGTCCTGTATGAATAAAAGTTTGCAATAGATATTAAAATAATTCAACGATATTAATAGAAAGGTGCACACACATGCATTTACATATGTATGTACATACGAACGAGCACCAATTAATTTTATTTAAAGAATTGACGTGTCGTCTATTTCCGGTGTAGCAAACGGCGACATCTAGATGTCATCTACCTCGCCCTATTCACTACAGCTATCGCCCTATGCACTACTTCACTACAGATGTCGCCCTATTCACTATGCTTTTTTATAGGAGCTTTTCAAAGCTTTGCTTTATGGTGTCGGACACACAACATTTGAAAGCTTCTGGATCCACAACATTGCAAGTTGATAAAAGCGTTGTAATAAAATCCGCGAAACTTTACCACTCCGCTACGCGTTCAATCGCTTTCAAGTTGACTTTTGGTTTAACTTTCCATTTCAATTATTTGGCGATCGTTCCCCGATTCTCTACTCGAAAGGTATTTCGTATTACTTTCACTCAAAAAACTTTATACACATACATATGCACGCATTCACATAGGGATACGCTCGCACATATTTACATTCATACATACATGTACATAGGTACCCTTCCCCATATGTTGCGCAACATGTACATACGTATATGCCGCTGAGATACATTTTGGGAAGAGCTGTCGGAAGTGTGTTTGCAACATAAAGGCTGCGTTACAATTGACAATAGGAAACACAATACCATTGCAAAAAATGAGCCGCCAGGTGGCGTTGCAGTCGAGTTATTACTAAAAATCGTGTTTATTATCCTCAGGTTCAAAATATGTATTGATAACAGGAAAAAGAATTCTTTTGAAAAAAATTTGCCGCCATGTGGCGCTGAAATTGAGTTACATATGTATATGTAACTAAAAATCGTATTTATGCTGGAATTTATTTCATTATCGAAATATATGAATTCACATATCGATGGTCCTCTGCAATAACGAGACAACTCAAAATTCAAAAAATCAAATCCCTTATTACTGTCCAGAGGCTCATGTCTTTAATCCTTGGCTAACCCATGTCTAATCCTAACTAAAGTAAGTAGTAAAGATTATACATGAATAAGACAATGATTAAAGACATGAACCACTTAAGAATATTACGAGTTTTTATTTTTTGAATTTTGAATTGTGTCGTTATTGTAGAGGACCATCGATATATTTATGAAAAAAGGAAAAGATACATATGTATGTATACTTTTGCAACAAAGTGAAATTCAGTCGGAGACCGCCGTTTACGAACAGCTGTACTAATATATATTTTGAAAGCCGTTTTTTTTCTGTTCGCAAAGCACGAGATCGGCTGTACCGATTTTTTG
>NW_023458785.1:57858-64202 GCF_013731165.1 Rhagoletis pomonella
TTTTTTTTCTGTTCGCAAAGCACGAGATCGGCTGTACCGATTTTTTGAAATTTTGATTATAGGTTCTGGATGGGCTTCTCATTGTCTTACGCAAAAAAAAACGTTTAAATACTTCTTAAAAATGGAATTGCCGGACTTTAAAAATCCTATAGAATCTAACGTACTGCTTTTTTAGAATTTTGGTTGGTAATAGCAAAATGTGGCTCAATATGCTCTAAAAACAGTCGGTGTAAAAGATGAACATTTTTGGTCAATATCTTAAGCTCGCCGAAACAAGTCCATCAAAGTTCAATGTGCTTAAAAAATAAAAATTGAATAAATACATTAATTAACAAAGAATCTTCGAAAGTATTAGTCCTACGTAATTTGGTATATTGACCTTTTTTGTAGAGAATCGAAGTAAGCTAAGAAAATTTTTTTTTAGCACTTGAACTTTGGCGAGCCTAAAGGGCCGCTTACATACCACTTTCCTCGCTTTGCTTGACAGTTCGGACTTCCACAACAAAGCGTGAAGCTTAGAAGGTATGCTACAATAAACGGTTTGACAGCTTCTGCGTTCTATTTTACCTCCATATTTTATCTGTGTAAAATAGATAACTATGTAATAGTATGCATAAATAATAGCAATAATATTTACTTTGTTTTTGTCATTAAATGCAAATGCAAGTGCGCGAGAAAAGATGGATGTAGACAGCTGATTGCTAAAGCGCGCAAAAGTTGAGAGTTGTCCATGATTTTGCTTCGCTTTGTTCTCCTCGCCTTATATTTATCGCCTGATATAAAATCATATGTTAAACTTATCTGTCAAAGCGGAATTATGAAGCGAAGCGAAGCAAAAATCGTATGTAAACGGCCCTTTAGATATTGACCAAAAACTCTCATCTTTCACACAGATTGTTTTTAGAGCATAATGAACCATATTTTTGCTATTACCAATCAAAATTCTAAAAAAGCGGATTTTCGACCCACGCTAATGCCCACATAACAGCGCTGCTCACCAGCAAATTATAAATAAGAGCGCCCTCTGCTGTTAATTTTTACGGAATACAGCGCAAAACAAGGGTTATGTATAACTATACATACGTGCTAATGTTAACGTTAATGTTGATTCTTATGTTAAAAAAAAAAAAAAAAATATGTATCTTCAGTTCATGGATAAATAATGTAGGCAATTACATATCTTCTATATATATAAAATAATAGCCGTTTTCGTTGGTCGGAGTTAACTCAAAGACTACAGCATAGATTTCAGTCAAATTCTCAGAGATTATACCTTGCATATATGGTCATATTATAGGCTACCAGAAAACTCGCTAGGTGGCGCTGGATTCGAGTTATTTATAAAAATCGTAATTATGAACCGATTTATTTTAAATTCAAAATGTAAGCTACCCGCATGATGAAAAAAGCATTTGCGATCTTACGGCTACCTCTGATTGACGAAATTGCTCAGGGCGGCCATTAGTACAGCAGTAAGACTCAAAGAAACCAGTTAATTAATATTAAGGTAGATTGTAAAAGTGGCTAATTGACAACGAAAGATTCGGTAGGTATATCAATGGCTTCATTTGAACGATATTTTAGAGATCACATGGATCATTTAGTCAATGTACGGGCAAGCTTTTCTTGGCCCTCCTATAACTGGAGACGCTCATCTGTGCTCTTTAGTTTCCTTATAAAGACTTTTATTGGCTTACATGGCTTATTGAAGTTGCAAGATCATAGAAGAATAAAATTATAGTTTAAAAAACTAAAACCTCGCTATTATAATTTCCATTCGTACTGAATTCAATATCGTGCAAGAACGCACGTTTATTAATACTACGTGGTATTTGAAACTGTTACGTGAAGCAAAATTTGAATCGAGTTGACGATATCGCACATACGATCAAACAGTTTTTGGTTTTCATGAAGCAAGACGATCGCCAACATGATATCGTCAGACGATTGTCGTCATACGTGATTCATGCCCTGGTTTCAGGAAAATTTTACGTCTTCAATATTTGAAGGTCGCTGGCGTTTAAAAAGCCATAAAGCACTGGGCGATTTATATTAGTGGAGGAAAAAATTCCGAAAGAAAATTCGCCTTGGTATTGGGTTTCGATACGAGTATTTTTTTCGATACCTACTCATTACTTGGTTCAAAAGTATCGATGCCAAAATTACTTGGTATCGAACGAAAAGTATCCAGTATGTACTTGTATTTACTGGTATCGTTTCATCCGTAGTTTTGAGTCATCTACAAAATAACTCAGACCGGTGGCGTGCATTAACACCCGCCGAAATAGCGCTCATGGGCATTGTTTCCTGTTCAGGGCTATCACTAAATCAATCTTAGTAAGTCTACGAATTCGAATGCCTGCTACGAATACAAAAACCCCGAGTGAACTCGAAAATATTATTGCCAACTTCGAACGCTGCACTTTGATGATTCGAAGTCAACTACCGAAAGGGAAGGAGTGGATACATATGTATGTATATGGGCAATTCACGTCAAATGTCCCAGGCGCGCTGAACGGTGCAAAACAAGATAATTTTCGACTAGCTGAGAAGCAGACAAAACATGGGAAAAATAATTCGAAAACTATTATTTCCATAGCTTTGTGTACGGTCTATCCGATGGTTCTATGAGTTTCCAAAATTTTCCCATTTTTATAGTGAAAATTCGAGACGAAAATTTATTTGTACTTTTTCTAAACTATGGTAATTTTTAATTTTGGTTTTAGGGCCAATTCCAAATGAATATTTAAACGGAACTTAAGTTTAATTGTGGATTGTTTTTTAAATGCAATTTAACTTTCGTTGGGTTTCAGCTCAACTTTATTTAAATATGTTGTATACAAATATTATAAATATTATAGTTTGTATCCTTTAAAGTTATTTCTTATGTAAAATCAATAGCTGTGCATATGATCAAGCCCTATTTGTTTATCGAATGTATCAATAAGATTATCGAATTTTCCACTAGTTTTACAAATAAAATTACAAAAATCCTGTTAAAACTAAAAAATATTCGATCCTTCAACATTATGTTTTGTAGGGACTGTAATCAGTAAAATAATTTAAATACACATTTAATCATTATTTTATGATTTTTATTTTTTCCGCTTAAAATTTTTTATTGTTATTGAGTTTTATTTTTTCGCTCAACGAAAATATTTTTTGATTTTTATATTTGCGATCACAAATAATGATTATTTTATGATTTTTATTTTTCCGCTCGGAGATAATGATTAGTGTTGAATTTTATTTTTTTCACTTAAAAATAATGATTATTTATAAAATTTAAAAGGCAAAGCAGACCCTACCACCTGAAATTTGTACCTGAAAAATGTGGGACTTTTTCCTTTTACTAGGATGTCGCTACCTCTTTAAAGGATACGCGGGCAATGAAGCTGGTATAGCCTTTGTATTTTTTTAATCATCATTATTCTTGAGTTAAAGAATAAAAATTAATAATGTGGAACCCCCTACTTGTTTTACAATTTTCAGTCTTAAGGGCTGACTATATTATGAATAAGCAAGCGTATGCAAACGTGCGAATACACATAAATCATATTCTGAAACTTTAATGTACTTAACATCAACTTTCGTCAAACGTCATTTGAGCGAAGGGCTGACTATAATGTGAATAAGCTGCCGTAACTGACTGTCAGAAAATGAATGAAAAGTCTGTCAAATGCATAAGCAACGTCGTGTACACTTTTAGGTGGCTTTATTTTACTTACATATGTTCAGTGTTGCCTTGCGAAACTTTCAGGATTACCTGGTATTTCTGAAAAATGAAACGCTTACGGCCCACTTCTTAATGTGGAACCAGAACTTGTTTTGACCTATGTTACATGTAGGACTGAATGGATAAAATTACCAAGTTGAAAAATAAGTTACCAAATTACCAAATATGTTAAACAAAGGAGAAAACTACATTTCGGTAAAAAATCTCCGAAGCGGCAACACTGCATGTGTTACATATGTACATACATACTTACGAGTACAAACAGCTCATTCCGTACGGAAGGTGCGAACAGTATCGCTCTTTCCCTAAGCAAATGACGTTTGACGAAACTTGATGTTAAGTACATTATAGTTTCAGAATAGGATTTATGTGTTTGCACGTTTGCATACGCTTGCTTATTCATACTATAGTCAGCTCTCGATACTAGTCGCACCTTCCGTACAGAATCAGCTGTTTGTAGTCGTATGTACATATGCACATTAGGGTGGTCCAAAAATGCATGTGAAAAAGTAAAGTCGAAATTTTTATACTCTCACCCCCTAGGATTTTTCTATACCGATAAAATATATCCCTATTTCTTTAATTTGAAATCAAAAAATATTTAGAGGTCGCTCAAAGCGCCCAAAATTGTCCATGTATTTTATATGGGGAAAAAAACCTTTTCGTAGAAATGGTGCAGAATTCTTAAATAAACAACATTTTTCGATCTGCAGGATATTCCCAATAATAATACTCAATTGTTTATTTAACCATTTTTCCATCGCAACTATAATTTATAGGTCCGCCAAAAACCCACAAAAACCCCGAAAAATGCAATGGGCGGACCAATAAAAAAACTTTAGTATTATTATTGAAAGTCTCCTGAAGAGAACCAGAGTTTTCCGATCGAAAAATATTGATTGTCAAGAATTCTATACCATTTCTACGAAAAGTTGTTTTTTCCCATATAAAAATACATAAAAAACTTTGAGCGCTTTGAGCGACCTCTAAATATTTTTTGAATTCAAAATAAAAAAATAGGGGTATACTGTTTTCGGTATAGAACAATCCTAGGGGGTGAGAGCATTACAATTCCGACTTTACTGATTTTGGATCACACTAATATCAGAGATAGTCGAAATGATCAAACACGTAACTTTAAGGATTAAAGTTGAATACAAATTTATTGGAAATTAAATATTAGAAAAATGAAATTGATTTTTAAAACAATTAAATTTAGAGTAAAGTTGCGAGATGCCGACCGCACACCGCTGTAGCCAATTCCTAACTGCCGACGTTCTCTCGGTCGCTCGCGTTCTCTGGTCGATCGTCATTCAATACCCGGGTTGCCAACTGTCGTTGACAGCTCGGCCCTTCCTGATGGATCGTCACTGCTGGACGATTTGTGATCATTAGTCTCTTCACAATCAGTATCTTCCTCAGGCCCCATAGTATACCAAGGCTTCATATTATCATTAGTGAAAACGCCTGCGTATGCTTTACGAGTTTTTTGTACGGTTGGTAGATCTTCCACTATATAACGATCGTTTGGAAGCACCTTCGTCACTTGATAAGGACCCTTATATGCTGGTTCTAATTTGAGTGACATACCTGTGGGAGAAGGTACATTATCGATTACAACTGAGTCACCTATTTTATACGGCCGTGGTGTTCGATGTTTGGCGTCGAACCGCTGTTTCCATTTCTGCTGCTCAGTTCGTATACGGTCGCAAATTTCTTCCGATCTGAAATCGTTATAACTTGCCGAACTCCTTCGAAGTAAAGGCTGTCCCTCTGTCGGTGACTTACCTCTGTGGCCGCCCATACGTGGTCATGTAATCACGCAGTGTCGTCAGCACTGGAGCTGTCTTGGTGTTTCGCAATGCTTTAACCACATACTTCGTAAATGCACATACTATTACCAAGACGTAACAATTGCCATGTTTGCTCTTCACGAATGGCCCCAGATGATCGAGGTGTACCGTCTGGAATGGAACCGGTACGACTTCTTTCAAATGTAATTGCGCCTCTCGTTTGCCGCCCTTCACCTTATTCAGACAACATTCTGGACAAGCGTCGATGTAAGATTTTACATAAGCTCGCATACGTGCGAACCTAAAATCTTTGAGCGACCGTTCAAGGGTTTTGTCTACACCGAAATGACCTGCTTCGTCCTGACAAGCCCGCGTAACTCGCCACTTCACACCTTGTGGTACTACCAACTTTTTGTCTCTTCCAAGTTTACGATAAAGCCGATGACCTTCAAGGACATAACCGTCATTAACTTGCGTTGCGTTGTCTCCAGACTTGCCGTTCAAAATTTCACCGATGGATGCACTCAAAATCATATTCCTGCAATTTCAGCCACCACCTGGCTATACGTGGGATTAACGGTGTCGTGGCTTTAGTGGATGCAACCGCGTTGCAATCCGTTACCACTTTGAAATGCTGCCCCATTAAGTACATTCGATGTCTCTACTATGGCCAGGACTTCCAGCTCATAGCTCGCGTAGTTTCGTTCAGCATCGTTGCATTGCCTGCTAAAATAGAACACAGGCCTCCATTGTTCGTTTTCGTTCTGTATCAACACACCCGATAAGCCTAACGCGCTAGCATCGGTGTGCACTTC
>NW_023458785.1:64302-76282 GCF_013731165.1 Rhagoletis pomonella
TATCAGAGATAGCCGAAATAATCAAACGTGTACTTTAAGGATTAAAGTAGAATACAAATTTATTGGAAATTAAATATTAGAATTGATTTTTAAAACAATTAAAGATAAAGTAAAATTGCGAGATGCCGACCGCACACCGCTGTAGCCAGTTCCTCACTGCCGACGTTCTCTCGGTCGCTCGCGTTCTCTCCTCGATCGTCATTCAATACCCGGGTTGCCAACTGTCGTTGACACATGCATCTTAAAAGTGTCCATACATAGGTACTTCTACTATCCCGCAGGCGAAAAAATTTCAGTTAGTACGATGTGCTTCTTTTGAATACTGTTAAGGCGATGTGGATAATGCTACATAGTCGTGTGCCATGTGATGTTAAAGGAAAACGGAAAATAATTAGTTGCGTTCCAGATGCTTGACGATTTGCAGATTTTTACAGGAAGCCGTTGCAGGTGACCACCTTTCATAAGGTTTATTAATGGAGAAAACAGCTTTTCCTTTAAATACTGCAAAACCTGCAAATCGTGAAGCATCTGGAACGCAACTTTTGTCTACCTATAATTAACATACCGAAATGGTCAAAAGGCTTAGCTTAGGTGAAAATGCTTCAGTGTAAGATAGAATTTACCACCGGTATTCTGCAACACTTTCGTATTCAGATTTTGCTATGAGTCGTAGAAATGGTATGCAGCAATCCGAATCGTATCCTCGAACTTTCGAAATTCGTAACAATGCCATGCCTAAAAAACGAACGAGTGAGAAATTGACAGCTATTTGCGTAATTTTTTATGAAAACAATTCTGTGTCGGAAGCGAGATAAAACTTACGCAAAAAGATGTAAATCGATGTGTGTTTGCAGGAAATATTAGTGGTGTTCTTTTAAACAGATACAATTGCGTGTTGGTGTTGGTGTTGGTTGATTTTTCCGACAGGGTGGTAAGATGATTTATTTTGGAACGAATTTCCGTCATCCCTTGTCAAGTTTGGTTCAGAACGAAAAATGACACTGAAGATGGCACAACGCCGAAACCGGTTTGTCTGCAAACCAAACTTGACAAGGGATGACGGAAATTCGTTCCAAAATAAATCAGATACAATTGCCTTTCACATATACTACTTATATTTTTGTCCACTGCTTTAACGAACTGAACGAGCAAAAAAGAATGTTTCTTGCCCCTTATCGAGCAACTTGGGTATGGTTTAGTTATTTCTACAATGATCTGGGATTGTTGTATTCAAACGCGTCACCCGAACCTTAACACTTTAATATACACGTGTAGTAAAAGGATTAAACTTTAATTTAAAAGAAAGGTTCCAAAATTCGATTTGAACCATGCACTTTTTTTTGTAAATTTCGAAGTGTGTGGGTTCTGCGCAAAGATACAGTGGATGGCGTAGCCGGAGTTATATGCACAATAAATGTTGTATGCCTTTCACAGTAGAAGAGGGGCTTCCACCCTCTTCTCCGACAACACAGAAAAGAGAATTCTCATTAAGAAGGCTTATAATCTATAAGCGCGGCCGAAGGCAGAAGCAACAGGGCTGCCAACTTGGCTCAAACCGTTACATTTTTGGCCCTATTTTACATCAAATGGCACTTTTCAAAAATAATATAATAATATTTCAACACATTTTTGTGAAATACTTTGCGTGTACTTCTTTTTCTCAACTAAAATTTTCTAATTTCTAGAGATTATTCAACTGGTTTATCTTATTTCGGCATTGCACTTTTGCTTTAGAAATATGGGTCTTACTTTATTGCTAATTGGGAAGGATTAAAAAGGATGGCACCTTTTTTGGCACTTTTAGTTTTCTATTTGGCACTCTTTGACACTTTTTTATCCTCAATAAGGAACCTCAAAGCTAAAGATAGTTGGCAGCCCTGAGAAGCAAGCGTCACCAGGTGGTGTGGACCTAATAAAATGCATATTTTCAATGGCTTGGAAGAAGCTGTTATTGCATTAACTGGATTGAGAACCAGTTCTTCAGGCATAGGAGCAGCTATAGCTTGTGGCTCAACAATTTAACCAGAAGCTGACATAGATGCGTCCATGGTTACTATAACCGCCATCTCCGCATACCTTTGTGAATCCATTGCTATAGCGGCTCTTACTCCGCTGTATAATTGCAAATGCATTAGAATCCATAGTTTTTTCTCTAAATATGTAAATCAACCAATTTTACTATAAACAGCACATGATGAGTGTTTTTTTTAATCCCTTTAGACTTTGTTTCCCTTCATACAGCTGACTTCGAAAAACAACTGATAGCTGGAAATGCTGCACAGTTTTTCGCAAGGGTTGCAGTATGCCGATTTTTAGTTTTTCATAACTTAGCTAGGAATTACGAATTACGAAAATTCGGGTTCTAGAATAAGGGTGTAAATTTAATGAACTTTTCTATTTAAAGCAACAGGATAAAATCTTTATAGGAACTGTTTGCTCATAGAGCGCTACTGCTATGATTACAACAGAGAGTAGGTGACGTCGATAACGACGTTAAACTGAAGGTTAGTGTTAACCATAGATGGCAAAAACAACACTTAGGGCAATTTTTTCAATGTCTGGTTATAACTATCTCCCAGTTAAACGTCATTATCGACATTTTACCTCCGGTTTTTGTTAACCGGATACTCTTAGGGCCGTTTTTACCATCTCTGGTTAACACTAATCTCCACTTAAACATCGTTACCGACGTTATCGACCCAATGTTATATGCATGTGGTCAATAACGTCGGTAACGATGTTAACTGGAGATGAGTGTTAAGCAGTGATGGTGAAAACGGGCCTTAGTCAATTGTTGTCCTTTGACTGCATTCTACGCAAAAATTTGTTAATCAAATAATTTGGTGGTAAAGTCATAAATCTGAAAAGTACTCTAGCAACGTTACAAACATTTTAATTTCCTGTGCATTTGTCTTAAGAGCGTACATATGTACATATCGAGCCCTAACCGCCAAAATAACGTAAGCGACATTTTTTTCAAAATTTTCTTTTTGATGCAGAAATGTATCTAGAAGCTCTAGGAATATATCTGCATCAAAAAGAAAATTTTGAAAAAAATGTCACTTACGTTATTTTGGCGGTTAGCGCTCGATATTATGGATATACATATAGTCGGTGTTTTTGTAAAACCGCCCATCTACCAATTGCAAAATCGCCTATCTTACGGCAATAGTTGCCAACTTGATTTAGTGCTTTTTGAAAATTAAAACGCCAAAAGAAATGGTTTAGTGCCTAGTGCCTTTTTTAGTGCTTTTTTTCTGATCTCAGATTTCTCAAATGTATATAGATATTGTTAATTTATTTCAGAAGTCTGGCAATATCAATATATTGTATGTATTAAAATACTACACCTTTGTATGTGCATATATGAAGAACAAAAAAACTTCACTTGAAGTACGACTGTCAACAGCTATACACGTGTTCTTACTGATAGATATAACATGAAATAATTTGAAATATTTATCTGTTTTTGTAGATTTTTTGGTGCTGAATCCAAATCTGGATGCAGAATTTCTCCTGCACGTCAAAAGATATCCTAACCTCAAAGTGCCAAAAACACGGGGTTTCGCGGTATTTGAGGTTATATTATGAAAAAAAATTTTGTTTTTACTCATTTCTAATTAGGGCATCATTTAGTATTTACTCATCCCCTTTAAATTTCATTTTCGTTTGTTGCGATTCGATTTTTCTTTCTCGTGATATACTAGTTTTAGTGTGGAGTACTTTGGTATTATTTCGTAAGCATGAATCATAATAGCATGTGTAGAGGCTATTCAATCGTTATGAGCGAAAAAGTTTTGAATATTGTTCATTTTTTTACTTTTGTTAAATACAAACTGTTATGAAAAAAAGTATCTTTTGAAAAAAAAAAATTTGTGCCTTTAGTGTGGTAAAACGCTTTTCTTTCCAAGTTTTGGTGCTTTTCGAAATTGAAAAGTTGGCAACGCTGCTTACGGCCTTCAAATTTTACAGGAGAGCGAAGAAACGGTGTTTGTTTGAACGCATTGCCTTGATATGCGGTATTTGCTCTCAGAATGCTATATATTCTTGCAATACTAGCTATAAATACTACTTCGTTCGAAAGCAAGTATGCTATTCTTATATAAGTGTGTATAAATTTAAAAAATACATAGTTTGCAAAAATCTTCAGATACAGAACAAACATAAAACCTAAATGTATACTGTGCACTTTTCTTAGCTTTAAATGTTAACGTTTTCGCAGCTCCCTATGTTTGTCTTCATCTTAAGCAGGGATCACTCCATTTGTACATTTTTGCAGGTACAGAGTGGTGTTGTTCGGAAATTATTTTATTGATTTGAACTCAAATTTCTTAACAACACCACTCTGTGACTGCCAAAATGTACAAATCCGTACAAATGTACAAATCGTGTAATCGTCGCTTAACAGTTTTTTTACAGCGTTGTCACTACTGCTAGTGATAGCAGAGCGTAATTTACCGGCGCAATTAAGTAGTATAGGTTTAGGCACTAGTATGATAGATTCTATTGTGAAGTCCTTGGTAAGATAAAATAAGGGAAATTAGTTTGAATGAATCAGCTGTTAACCTTGTGATATTTTTATACGTATTTCTGTAGAACACCTTCCGCGAACAGTTCCTGAATTAGTTAAAAGTTCACTAAAACGTAAGACAAAAATTGAAAATGCAACTTTGTTCGTTATCACCTACGTAACCAAAATCCATTTTCACTAAAATCGCATCAGCCTTTTTTTGCGAATTATTGATATTGAAGAATTGCAAAATTATAAAAATTTCCGAACAAACATTTGTTCTCATATTTTTTTTTAATTCGTTTGTAACGTAGCTTTGCCTACGCTACAATAACATATTCAACAATACCCTAGCATGCGTCTTACAACTGCACATAGGTACAAATATATAAACATACATACATATATACAGGTCGACGTACACACAAACTAACATACCAACGAGACTACAAACACCCTTACGTACATACATACGTATACACGAAGTTGGCATGGCAAGCGCGTACAAATGTCGCAAACACACACTTAGATAACCATGCGCACTAACATATGGAAGAAATTCGTTACGCAAAACACAAAATGCGGAATAAGCCCACTCACTTTTCAAACAGCTCATACAAATCCGGAGCTAAAGCTGCCAACATGAACTCAGCCAGCATCAGTTGTCCGTAGATAAGCACGGAGCGTATCCGGGGCTTCGGGCCTATTTGGCGCGCTCTTGGCTTTCTTCCTCGGAGGAAGACTGACTGGTTGAAGGGGGACTGCAAGGGGGGGAATACCCCCAGGCAACACTCCGAAATCATAAGGGCTATTCGCGATTCGGTGCATAAGAGCTGACAAATTTATGCAATTGCAGAAATATGCCATGGATTGTGAGCGACCTTTATTAAACTGTCATGGTAAAGCTTTTGCAAAACAATTTTTGTGCATCAGCTTTGGTTTTGTTTATGAATGCAATGCATAGCATTTTTATGCTATGGATTTTCGGTATTGCAAATTTGCCAAGCCATGACAAATGCAAATGCGTGTATTTTGTTTGTGTATTGCAAATAATTTGCAATACAAATTTGCAATGCAATGATGCTAGGCCATTTGCACCGGATCGCGAATAGCCCTATTATGGGCTAGACCCATTTTTGGACACGGTCTCAAGCAGACAGGGGGCGTGAAACGTTTGGGCTTGCCCAATTCCGAGCACCCCTGCCTGCTTGCGATACCGCGCGGCTAGTGGGCGTTGAAGGGGGCGAACCACCCCTGCATCGCCTAGCACACACGAATACATACGGGGAGACTGGGCAACCTTTCGACGCCCTGGGGGACCGCACTAACGATCAGTTGTCCGTAGGTCACCAATCTGGACCGCCAAAACCGCTGTCGCCCTAAGGCCGAGATTGGTACCGAGGACCGCCCGCAATTGCCGAGGACCGCTATTCGTACTCGCTGCCATTCAGGGCCGCCGCCTCCGTCACCGTCACTACTATGATACCCTTGTGCACAAGTGCGCTCGGGTATAAAAAAAATTGGGAGTGATCAAAGCGCTCAAAGTTTTCAATGTATTTTATGTGGAAAAAAAACAACTTTTCGTAGAAATTGTGTAGAATTCTTGAAAATCAATATTTTTCGATCGGAAAACTTTGCTTATCTTCAGGAGATTCCCGGTAATAATACCTAATTGTTCCTTTAAGAATTTTTTCATGATAACTATATTTTATAGGTCCTAGAAAATGCAATGGGGGGACCAATAAAAAATCTTTAATCATAAAAAATGGTTAAATAAAAAATTGGATATTAATATTTGAAGTCTCCTGAAAAGAACCACAGTTTTTCAATTAAAAAAATATTGATTTTCAAGAGTTTTGTACCATTTTTACGAAAATTTGTTTTTTCCCCATATAAAATACATGGAAAACTTTGAGTGCTGTGAGCACTCCCTAAATATTTTTTGATTTCAAAATAAAAAAAATTGGGGTATATTTATTTTCGGTTCAGAACAATCCTAGGGGGTGGCGGCATTAAAATTTCGACTTTATTATTTTGGACCACTCTAGTGAATATACATGCATAAGCCGACGATATTCAACTGTACTTGTCTAGTCGTATTGGTCTGGTTGATGATTTGTGTTGTAAAATTAATAGTGACTTGTCTGCGATATATGCTTGGCCTCGTGATAATTGTTTGTGTTTAAATGCTGCAAAGACCTTCGTTTTGCCATATATAGTGTAATCCATCCACATATAATAGTGTAATCCATCTTGATGATATCCCTGAATTGTATATTGAAATTAGTGCCCTTACGGTAAATGAAAAAATCAAAAATTTAGGTTTTGTTATTAACTCCAAGCTGAGTCCTCGTGATCATGTTAATAAGGTTGTAATTAGCGTTTATGCTGTGTTACGTCGATTAAGGATTTCTGCATCTTATACACCACAAGAGACCGGGCAAAAAATAGCCAAACAACTTATTCTGCCGCTTATCACATACTCCGAAGTTGTATACAGCAAACTTGATTCGATCTCGTCCCACAAAATTAATGTTGCTTTTAATAATGTAACTCGCTATGTTTATGGGTTAAAAAAATTTGACCACATCTCCATATGGAGGAATAAAATTCTGGGATGTAGTATTGATATTTATCTCGCAGCGAGGAATTGCATATTTTTGTACAGATTGATGGAGTCCTGATCTCCAAAATATCTGTATGAAAAGGTAACTATGACTAAGTCTAGGCGACATCAAATTCTGCTTGTTCCTAGGTACACGTACTCGACTTCTTCCAGAATGTTTTTTTGTTAACGCTGTGAGACTCTGGAATGCCATACCTGAATCTACCAAGGCTAAGCTCAAAGAACGTAAATCTATAAGAAGAGACAACACGTTATAATTGTAGCGAGTGTTAACATCAGGAGCGCGCCTTCTCTTTTGCCCAAATAAGTTTTTTGATTGGATGAAAAGAGAAGGCACGCTGCTGATGTTCACACTCGCTACAATTATAACGTGTTGTCTCTTCTTTTAGATTTACGTTCTTTGCTAAGCTGAATAGCGGAAACTGCAAAGTAATAATATACGATTACTTTAACAGCATTTAAATTTTGGATGTGGTTGCAATTGTTTTATTCTTCCCTTTTCTTTTTATTCTCCTGTTCTCTACTTTTCCTCTTTCTACTACTTATTTATTTCTTTTTCTTTAGCTTAAGATGTCTCCTAGCATTATTTCTAATTTAAGATTAAATGTAATAATTACGTAAACTTGTTTTTCTAAATTTATTGTATTTTTCTTTTTTTACTGTTAGTATTAATTTGATATAAAACATAATTATTGTACATGTACCACGCTCGATGCACTATAAAAAGACATTGTCTTCGATGTGCAATACATTGTTTTCTAATAATAATAATACTTTGATTGCAAACTGATACCCAAATTGTTACTGTACAATGCACTAAATCTTTTAAATATTTTTTTTATTTAATCATATCCTGGAAATTTCAAAGTCCTTAAAAAAAAATCCGGACGTCAGAGAGAAAAATTAAAAACGCAGTTGTACTATATTTGGCTGCTAGTTTTGTGGACATATTGATTTTTTCGAGTGTTGTATAAATTTTTTTTTTGTCGCACGGTGTTATGGATCGATAATTTTGTTAAATAAAAATCCTGTTTTTCTCCCTTTTAATAATTTTTGTTGCAAAATATCCCTCAAATAGGCAAATTACCCACAATCTGGCATCACGCTGCGGGATAATAGAAGCATGGACACTTTTAAGATGCATGCATGTGCATTATGTGTGCATTTTATCGTATCTCCGTATTTCTCTAAACCCCTGTGTGAGGAAACCAAATAATATAATTCTTAACAGAGGTGCCTAAAACTTAACAATTCGGTAAATATAAAAACATCACTCTTTGATGCGAAACTGTGTGCGTTTGAGCCAAAGTGCGAAAATCGGCAGTTTTTTTACATCAAAAATACGGCACCGTTATGGCGTCGTTTCGCACAAACGCACAGCAAAGCAATAAAACAAACGCTAATTTTCTCCTTTCGCATCTTCGAATCAAAGAGTAAACTGCCTTAAAATAAATGAACAATAAAATTATATAAAAAAAAATATTTCTTAAAAACAAGCTTTTATTTAACATGTACAATCAAAGTAGTGTAACAAAAGATTTTTTAGCAAGAAAATTTTCTTAAAACTGCATTAAAATGAACAAAATAAAATAAGTTAATCTTTCGTTAAAGTTACTAGAAGGCAAATAGTGAAAGGAGTTACTCAAACTCTAATGAAAATTACTAACAATTTGTACTGATTTACTTCGTTTTTAAAAAAGTCTGTACGAAGTACATGTCGTATCATGAAGAAAACAGGAAAAGAGTATATGCACCATGTGGAAAGAAAATACTCTTGGGAAAAAAAGAATGTCGAATTTGTTAAACCTGCACTAAAGTGAATAAAACAGAATAAGTTAAGCTTTCGTTAAAGTTACTAAAAGCCAAATAGTGAAAGGAAAATCCTTATGAAAGCTTAACTTATTATATTTTATTAATTTTGGGGCAGTTTTAACACAATTTTCTTGCTAAAAAAATCTTTTGTTACACTATTGTACTTTATTTCTTTGATTGTACATGTTAAATAAAAGCTTATTTAAAAAAATATATTTTTTACATTATTTTATTTAACATTTTTTATTACTTTTCAAAGTTGAACGCATTTTGTGTAAATAACTTTTTATTAAACAAGTAATTTTAAAGCAAAAAACAAATCCGACTTCAATTCTCATATACAAATTTAAGAGTACCGTTAATTTTTTCATGATCCAATGATCGGATCCAAACCAAATTACGGGACGACCCGTGAGGTGCCATCATTCCGATCAAAAAAAGGATTATAGAAACCAGTTCACGTTGTCCAAAGTTATGCGGTAGCATATATAAAATAGAAAAAATATTCCTAGGAATTGATAACCTCGCTCCTTTTTTGAAGTTGGTTAAAGATGTTTAAGTTATTTGTTAATTTTATGTAAATAAAGTGTAATTTATGAAACTTTAAAAGTTGTATTTATTTATTACATACTGTACATAAAACTTGCATAAATGTATTTTAAGAGCATATTATCTGAAGCGAATTTTCAGTATTTTCTGGTGATATATCTATAGAAGTATAAACCCCTCCCTAAATATATTCCTGGGTGCGCCCCTTTGATCAATGCATTTTTTCAGTCAGTTGAACAAATTTGACTTTCTCTTATCCCAACAGTATTTTTCTTCCACATGGTGCAGATACTTTTTTCTGTTTTCTTCATGACTTAGGTAATACGACATATTTGTAAATAAAACTCAACTTTCCTACACACGTAACTTATTAAATCAGAACGTATTGAAAGGCTAACAATATTTAACATATTTAACATATTTTTTAAGAAATAAGGCTGTATCTATAAGACTTTTGAGTCTTTTATAATACATCAACAGATTGTAAAATTCAATGTTTGTACAAAGTAAACTTAAAACTAACAATATATCAAATAGCAGCAAAAAAATATTAATATTTGTATTTTTAAGTAAAATTAAAATACAGACTTAAAATTTAAGCCCAGATATAATAAAAGGTCAGGCATATAAATATAAATACGAACACACAAAATTTGGTTTAATAGTAGAAGTGACAGAGACAGAGAAATGATAACAGTTTAATCGCAACCACATTCATTGTGCAGATTTAAAGTAATTATGTAATTTGAAGTTTTACGGATTCAGGAACTGAGTTCCAGAGCCTTACAGCATTAATGAAGAACAGCCTAGCTAGAAGACAAGTAGGAATAATTTGGGACAATCAGACTTTGATTTCTATTAGACCTTGTTGATTTTAATTTTTTCAAAAAAGTATTTTGGAGTTTTGAATTCTATAAGCTTGTACATAAATATACAATTTCTAGCCGCTAGGTATTCATTCACACAGAAATGTGGTCATATCTTTTAAGGCCGTAAACGTAACGTGTAACGTTATTAAACGCAACATCAACTTTGTGAAACGAAATAGAGTCAAACTTGCTATACACTAGCTCAGAGTACGTGATCTGCGGCACAATAAGCTGAATAGCTAACTTTCTTCTTGTATCTAAGGGTGTAAACGACGCTGACATTCCTAATCTACGAAAAACAGCATACACGTTACTTACAACATTATTCACATGGTCAGAACAGCTCAACATAGAATTAACAACAAACCCTAAATTTCTTATCTTGTCAGTCACAATCAGGACGCTATTACCAACAAACGGTTTTGGAATATCTTCCACATGTACTACACGTTTACTAATGGGCAACACATACAACTGTGTAGCATTTAGGCAAAGACAATTGTCCTGGGCCCACTGTGAAATTGCAGACAGGTTACTATTAATTGTAAAACACAAATATAGTGGCACGCAGAGAATACATCATTCACAAAAAGACTAAACAAAAGAGGGCTAAGGACAGAACCTTGCGGCACACCCGAGAAAACAAGTTTAGATGTGGAGAAGCCAGTCTTGCACATTACCTTTTGAGTTCTTCCTGCAAGGTAGCTGATCATAAGTTTAACAGAGCTATCAGAAAAAACCAAAGTGGTATTTAAGTTTTGTGCAAAGCAGCACCATTGTCAAACTGTATCCGTATATCGTCAAGTATTTTCAACATAGCCGTAGAGCAGCTATTACTTGGTCGAAACCCTGACTGCAATGGCGATAATAAATTATTTTCTTGTACAAATGGGGAAGTCTGCCATTCCGTCAACGACACGCACACTTTTGAGAAGGCTTGTAAAATACTTATAGGTCTGTAGTCTCTAGGATTAGTAGCAGTGCTCTTTTTTTGGCTACAGGAATAATGACAGCCTTTTACCATTCTGTTGGAAAATATGAAGTTGTGAAAGAGTGGTTAATGACATGAGTTAGAGTTCTCAGAATAAAAGGCAGTACAAGTTTCACAATCTTCAAAGATGTCCCATCCTCTCCAATGGCATTAGACTTGATACCCATCACAGATTTCAAAACTTCTGATTCACTTACTCCATCGAATTGAGACTCTTCTTTTAAAGCAAAGTTTCTGGTAAAAATTTCAGTTGGAGGACTTTTTCTGTTTGTGCTGACATTAATAAAATAGTCATTGAGAGTGTTTGGATCAATTTTACAATCAGACTGAGGTTTTCCATGCACATTTAGGTTTTTCAAATTGTGCCATAAATCTTTTGATGATAGTGACAGTTCAATTTATAACTAAACTATTGTGACCAAGCAATTGGTTCTTCTCCATTTTGCATACAACTTATTTCTAGTTTTTATAGCTGAGCTCACCTTATTAGTGTACCAAGGACAGGAGGTATTCATAGCCCTAACAATGCGGACAGGGACATGATCGTCAAATAATTCAGTGAGGGTTTTATTTAAAAAGTCAAGTTTTACATCTACAGTCTTGTAGAACCAACAGCTATCCCA
>NW_023458785.1:76292-77269 GCF_013731165.1 Rhagoletis pomonella
CTGGCGTGAGAGGAGTTTATTAAAAATAACTCAAAACAAGGAATACATCATTAAGGGCTTCTCTGCAAAAGAATTAGGTGTTCACGAGCCAAGAGCTGTTCAGATAGTTATTTATAGGCTGAGGTATGATCAGCCCCTCCAGAGTCCAGCGAAGGTCCTACTAACCTCCTCCAAATAAAACACAACGATTTGTGTATTAAGTCGAACACACCGGCAACTTGTCGTGCAGGCGAGAGAGGGAGATAAAGAGAGACAGCCGGCAGTCGGTGTCGGAGATTATTCGGCGGGTATTTGTACGGCGACGGGAGCGCTACTGGTACGCGTCAGTCGTAGCGAAGAGCGTGGCAATGAGAGCAGTCGCGGTGGTTGTGACGGCGACTTCGATGACGGCGACAGCAGCCTGCAGTTCCCTTGCAGTGGTGGTGGCGGCCTCAGCGGTGACGTTGGCAGTGTCCCATATAATGATCAGGGCGGCCCTGGATGGCACGCCCTCAGGGCGTCGAAAGGTTGCCCAGTCCCCCCGTATGTACTCGTGGCCGCTAGGCGCTGCAGGGGGTGGTTCGCCCCCTTCAACGCCCGCTAGTCGCGCGGTATCGCAAGCAGTCAGGGGTGCTCGGAATTGGGCAAGCCCAAACGGGTCACGCCCCCTGTCTGCTTGAGACCGTGTCCAAAAATGTGACTAGCCGGAGTGTTGCCTGGAGGTATTCCCCCCTTGCAGTCCTCCTTCAACCAGTCAGTCTTCCTCCGAGGAGGAAAGCCAAGAGCGTCCCAAATAGGCCCGAAGCCCCGGATACGCTCCATGCTTACCTACGGACCACTGATGCTGGTTGAGTTCATGTTGGCAGCTTTAGCTCCGGCTTTATATGAGCTGTTTGAGAAGTGAGAGCGGATGGTTATCTAAGTTGGTGTTTGCGACATTTGTACGCGCTTGCCATGCCAGCTTCGTGTATACGTATGTATGTACATAGGGGTTTTTG
>NW_023458785.1:77279-79175 GCF_013731165.1 Rhagoletis pomonella
CGGGCCCGCATCGGGTGATGGTTGGGTGACCCTTGGTTCGGCGGTGGTCTCCCGGCTGAGTTGGTGGTTGCTGCTGCTGGATTGGTGGTGATGGCGGCTTTTGTCGCTGCCTCGGCTGGGGCGAGCGGTGGGCCGTGGAATATTTTAACGCTAAGGATCCGCGGTTTGTTTGGTGGCCATGGCGCGGCCTCAAATGGCGGTCGCCATGGTGAAACTGGCCGTGCTTCGTCCGGTGGGATTGGTGGTTAACAACGGCGTTTATGGATGGATGTGGCTGCCTCGGTATCACCTGCTGCATGGCAGGATTGCGTGGGTAATAGCGTTGTTGTAGTGGTCGATGATGCCGGAGTGTGATCTCGCATTCGGCGGTGGTGCTTGGCCCGGTAATTTTGAAAAAACGCGCTTTGCGGATTTCCAAGAAATCGGCCAGTCTTTTGTTTTGCTTCTCTTTCAGGGGCTTCCTTTCGGTTTAGCTGCATAGATCGGCCGTAGCCGGCGGTGGGGCGGGAGCTAGGGGCTGGTTATCTAGTGTCACTACAATGCCTCGTTTCCCCAAAGAAAACCATTCCCAATATAATTCTTTCGGCCAGATTGGTGATGACGGCTACCAGTGGGCGTGTTGCTCGGCCGTTATATTCAATTTTGACGGGATAGGAACGCGTACTTGCGACGCACGTTTGGTCTGCTAGTTGTACGTTTTGTTTGTCGGGTTGTGGCTGAATATTACGCTGCTCCAGATGCTTGCGTAGGTATTCATTGATTTATGTTAACGTGGCTCCAGTGTCAATTAGGGCTCGGACATCCATGCCTTCGACTAGGACGTTCGCATAGAAGCGGCCATCGGGACTTTGCCAGCCTGGTCGAGACGTGGCTGGTTGATCGGCGGGTGACTTGAGGGTGGCTGTTTTCTCCTTGCAAAACAGGCAATTCCTGGATAGGATACCATCTCGTCCGCATCGAGAGCATAATAGTCGCCTCGGGCCTCTACACTGAAAGCGGTCTCCAGCAAGTGTTCTTCCCATCGTATCGTTCATCTGAAGTGGATAGGCAGTGTGGCGCTTGCCTGGCTTGTCTGGCTTCCTCGCTCCTGAGTATCTCATATCCGTCTGTGAGCCCCATCAACTCATCGATAATCTGGAATTCGCTCCGCTTTATAAATAGTCTGTACTAGACTCGCAAGCCTTCGTAGATGCGCTCCAAGTGGTCTTCGTTGCACATCGTTGGGTGCTGTCGGATTAGCGTATGGAGGGCGAGGATGTAGTCCTTGGCCTTTTCTCTGTTTAGCTGTTTTCGCTGACGGATGGCGTCTTCCAACTGACTTACGTGTCGGCGCGGAAGAAAGAATCGTTCAACTTCGGTGCGGAATACGGCCTAGGTGGTTATGTGTGGTCTTCGGACGCGGAGCCATTAGAGTGCTTTGCCGCAGAGTATTTCAGATAGGGTTGGGAGGAGTTGGTCTGGCGTGATTTGTTAGCATTCCGCCAGCTCCTCAATCCTCTCCAAGAAGTCGTGCAGAGTGTTGCCGCCGGAGTAGTGTACGTCCCAATGGCGGACTGTGTTCATTACCTCGGCATTGCTCATATGGTCTCGCTTCTGGGCGGTTAGTCTGGCCCCCCGGTGTGTAAGAGGGATTCACCAAGCTTAATTGCAGGAGTTAGTTCGTGTGGCGATTTCCCCATGCCAGCTTCTTCGGCAGCGATCTCCATCTCCAGTTCCTTTGAGAAGGTTTTCGGTCGAATAGCGGTTTCTCTTCTCCCTGCCGAAGTTGCTGAGAGTGCTGCACAGACTAACGACATTGCTCCTTTCAACGGGTATATGATGCCCCTTGCATTATTCCACCAATCTCTCTTTCTATATCCAGATATATCCAGCCAAGAGAGTCAATGCTTAGTGTGG
>NW_023458785.1:79275-82266 GCF_013731165.1 Rhagoletis pomonella
ATCAACACACCCGATAAGCCTAACGCGCTAGCATCGGTGTGCACTTCGTGTGGTTTTGTTGCGTCATACATGGCCAACACTGGTTTCGTGGTGATAGCCACCTTCAACGCCTCAAAAGCCTTACGTTGTGGATCTTTCCACACGAAATCTGTACTTTTCCGCAGCAATACCGTTAGAGGTCGTGCGTCACGAACTTTCTAAAATATCCAGTGACGCCCAAAAACTGCCGGACCGCTGTCGTCGTCGTGGGCACTGGAAACTCGTCTATGACTTTTGTTTTGTTTTCGCCCGGTCTGATACCATTTTTGTCGATGACATGGCCGAGAAACTGGACCTCCTTCGCCAAGATCGTACTTTTCGTTGGTCGTAGTGTCAAGCCTTCACGTTGAATTGCCTCTAGGAAATCTTGCAGTACTTCCAAACCCTCGTTGATCGACTTCGTTGCGATGATAACTTCATCGACATAATTAATCACCTTGCTCCGATGTTTCATCGTTTTAATGACTTTAACGATAACCTCCTGGAAGACCATGGGAGCGTTGACCAGTCCAAAGGGCATAACATTGTGTTCAAAAAGTCCTTCGTGAGTCAAGAATGCCGTGTATTGTTTTGATTCCTCCGCCATTGGAATCTGGTAATAACCTGAAGTCATATCCAGGGTTGTGAAAAACTCATTGCCTGCCAAACATGAGAGCTGTTCCTCTACCACCGGCATGAGATAATTTTTCTTCACCGTGACTTCATTTAGTGAACGAAAATCAATGCACATCCGATCTTCTCCGTTGGATTTCTTCACTAGTAGAACTGATGCTGCATGCGGCGAATTACTGGGTCGTATGATGCCATTATCTTGAAGTTCCCGCAAAATTTTAGTTAGCGCTGGCCTTTGTGCGAAAGGGACCTGGTACCGTTTCCCTAATACTGGCATACTCGTTGTGACCTCGATGACCATCTCAGTACTTTTGCACCGACCAATTTGCTGTACACCTTCTGCAAAACATTTTCGATACGTTAGTAAGAGCTTCATCACCTTACCTCTTTCCTCGCTTGATATGTGGTTAGAGATGTTGAAAAATGTCTCGCTTTCGTTCAGCTGGAATACGTCATCATCGATTGTGAAACGATAACCATAGTCCTGAAGCACGTCGCGACCCAACAGAACATCGTAGGGTAGCATCTTGTCTTCCACCAAATATAACGTCACTTGTCGTTGACTGTTGCCCATCGCTGCATTCACTTCAACCTTCTTTGATGCTTGTACCTCGCATCCACCAAACCCGATGAAACGTTTGTGTGTCTCTTGTGTCTGCATTCCATCCGCTGCTGTCGTTCGGATTAAGGAGATAGCTACCCGTATCTATGAAGGCTACAAACTGCTTCCCGTTCACTTCGAACACCTTAGTGACTGGACTCTCTTTAATACGATCATCATCAATAGCCATAACCGTGGTTTTCTTTTTGCACTCATTAGCATTGTGCCCTATCTTGGAGCATGTAGCACATCGTGGTTTCCGTTGTGGTTGTGTACACTTCGCCGATATGTGCCCGTATTCGTTGCAGTTATAGCATTTTATTTGACTAGCAGATCTTGCATTAAACTTCGGTTCGATTTTCTGAGATTGTTGCACAGACGTTATACTCGTACCGACAAATGTAGGATTACTCGCAACCTTCAGGTTCCTTAATACCGTCAACCACTCACTGCATGTTCTAAATCTAATTGCTGATAACGTCTTTGACAATGAACTATCACCTAACCCACTAATAATATGAGTAATGATTGCCTCCTCATCGATGGCACCTTGTCGTCCCAACGTCAACATCGCGTAATAGTACTCGATATAATCCTCGGTATTTTTGCGTTTACGTTTCGCCATAGTTTTATGAGTCTCAGCTGCGTTCAATGTTGTAGGGAAATCCAAGTAAAACGCGTTTACGAATTCCACCCAACTGCCGTAAACATGTTGTGCATCCAACCACATCTTCGCCATGCCTTTAAGTTTGTGTTGGATAGCGATTAGGACCATGGTTTCTTGCCATTTGTGGCATTGCTTTAACTGCTCTACTTTACTGATGAATTGTTGTGGTGTTATGGTACCTTTAATCGGATCGAATTCCGGCATAATACCCACCAAGTCCTGAATAGTCGTTTGTCGTGGTATGGACCATACATTACCTTGATTCATCGTTACTGGATTAACGCTTCCATTACGACCATCGTTACCATCTTGTACTGGCTCACTATTGGAAATTTGCCCTTTATCGTTCATAGCGTTAATAGCCAAAGTTAAATTCGCGACCACTTCTTTTAACCCGTCAATTTGTGCTTGAAACTCGCTGCCATTACCACCATTACGCATTTCTTGGAGTTTCGCGTTTTTACGTTGCTAATTTTATCATGTTTAGATAATTTTTACTTTTTATTTTCCCGTGCAACCTAATGCTTCAATGCTCGCTGTACAATTGTCTATCTTTCGCGAAATTTCCACAAGTCAAGTATGTATGTACGTATGTAGCCGTTGCACTCTCCTTGCTTACTTGATCGCTGTCGCCATACAATTTTTGGGGTTGATTTTGGTTTGCTTTTACAAACCGTCGTTCACATTCAAAATTGTCGCAAAACACTTGTGTTTGCTTGCTATCGCTCGTTGTTGCAAAAACAGAAACACAAAGCTATTGTCGTTGCTTTCGCAGCTCTGCCTCGCTGCTTTCCGTTGCTGCTTTTCAATACGAAGAATTCAGATCTGCGTCGTTCAGCTACTACGTGCTCGTTCGCTGTCTATCGTTGTCGTGTGTGTCTATGCAACTCCCCAGCAAAACCAGCGTGACCGAAACTCCAACACAAACGCAAATTTTTTGGTGTTACTAACACACCTGTAATAATTTTTGATTGGAGCGCCATCTATTGTTTTTTCGTGCGAGCTATCTTTCACATATGAGTAAATAGTCACGCTAATCTTTTCAAATATGAGCAAGCAGGCAAACTATTTG
>NW_023458785.1:82366-90353 GCF_013731165.1 Rhagoletis pomonella
CTTTAATCCTTAAAGTACACGTTTGATTATTTCGGCTATCTCTGATAGAGTCAGAGTGGAATTAAAAACCTCGGCTATAGTGCATAGCAACGCCTACAACGCATAAGAACAACGTATATACGTGTGTATGTACAACGAAATATACATACATACGTACGAGAGTTGTAGAAGTAGCAGAACAACGACTCCGCGAAGCGACAACAACGCACGGTGTGGAGTAAGTATCTCGACATACACACACACAGCAACGGAGAAGTCGGCAGCGCAAACGTGCACGGAATTGCAAAACGGCGCATGCCAAACGATTTGACACCAAAGTGTGGCGACAGTGGATCAACGGTTCTGCGAAGCAATACTTGCGACAACAACAACGTCGTGTGTATTATTGAGTTGCATAGACACACACGACAACGATAGACAGCGAACGAGCACGTAGTAGCTGAACGACGCAGATCTGAATTCTTCGTGTTGAAAAGCAGCAACGGAAAGCAGCGAAGCAGAGCTGCGAAAGCAACGACAATAGCTTTGTGTTTCTGTTTTTGCAACAACGAGCGATAGCAAGCAAACACAAGTGTTTTGCGACAATTTTGAATGTGAACGACGGTTTGTAAAAGCAAACCAAAATCAACCCCAAAAATTGTATGGCGACAGCGATCAAGTAAGCAAGGAGAGTGCAACGGCTACATACGTACATACATACTTGACTTGTGGAAATTTCGCGAAAGATAGACAATTGTACAGCGACCATTGAAGCATTAGGTTGCACGGGAAAATAAAAAGTAAAAATTATCTAAACATGATAAAATTAGCAACGTTAAAATTAACACAATTAAATGAGCTATTGAAGGCTAATGGAGTCACGACGACGGGCACAAAAGCCCATAAGGTGGCGAAACTCCAAGAAATGCTAGGAACAGACGAAATCGACCCGGAGGAATTAGAAGAAAACTCAGGTGGTAATGGCAGCGAGTTTCAAGCACAAATTGACGGGTTAAAAGAAGTGGTCGCGAATTTAACTTTGGCTATTAACGCTATGAACGATAAAGGGCAAATTTCCAATAGTGAGCCAGTACAAGATGGTAACGATGGTCGTGACGGAAGCGTTAATCCAGTTACGATGAATCAAGGTAATGTATGGTCCATACCAAGACAAACGACTATTCAGGACTTGGTGGGTGTTATGCCGGAATTTGATCCGATTAAAGGTACCATAACACCACAACAATTCATCAGTAAAGTAGAGCAGTTAAAGCAATGCCACAAATGGCAAGAAACCATGGTCTTAATCGCTATCCAACACAAGCTTAAAGGCATGGCGAAGATGTGGTTGGATGCACAACCTGTTTACGGCAGTTGGGTGGAATTCGTAAACGCGTTTTACTTGGATTTCCCTACAACACTGAACGCAGCTGAGACTCATAAAACTATGGCAAAACGTAAACGCAAAAATACCAAGGATTATATCGAGTATTATTACGCGATGTTGACGTTGGGACGACAAGGTGCCATCGATGAGGAGTCAATCATTACTCATATTATTAGTGGGTTAGGTGATAGTTCATTGTCAAAGACGTTATCAGCAATTAGATTTAGAACATGCAGTGAGTTGTTGACGGCATTAAGGAACCTGAAGGTTGCGAGTAATACTACATTTGTCGGTGCGAGTACAACGTCTGTGCAACAATCTCAGAAAATCGAACCGAAGTTTAATGCTAGATATGCTAGTCAAATAAAACGCTATAACTGCAACGAATACGGGCACATATCGGCGAAGTGTACACAACCACAACGGAAACCACGATGTGCTACATGCTCCAAGATAGGGCACAATGCTAATGAGTGCAAAAAGAAAACCACGGTTATGGCTATTGATGATGATCGTATTAAAGAGAGACCAGTCACTAAGGTGTTCGAAGTGAACGGGAAGCAGTTTGAGGCCTTCATCGATACGGGCAGCGTATGTTCCTTAATCCGAACGACAGCAGCGGATGGAATGCAGACACAAGAGACACACAAAGTTTCATCGGGTTTGGTGGATGCGAGGTACAAGCATCAAAGAAGGTTGAAGTGAATGCCGCGATGGGCAACAGTCAACGACAAGTGACGTTATATTTGGTGGAAGACAAAATGCTACCCTACGATGTTCTGTTGGGTCGCGACGTGCTTCAGGACTATGGTTATTGTTTCACAGTCGATGATGACGTATTCCAGCTGAACGAAAGCGAGAAATTTTTCAACATCTCTAACCACATATCAAGCGAGGAAAGAGGTAAGATGATGAAGCTCTTACTAACGTATCGAGAATGTTTTGCAGAAGGTGTACAGCAAATTGGTCGGTGCAAAAGTACTGAGATGGTCATCGAGGTCACAACGAGTAAGCCAGTATTAGGGAAACGGTACCAGGTCCCTTTCGCACAAAGGTCAGCGCTAACTAAAATTTTGCGGGAACTTCAAGATAATGGCATCACACGACCCAGTAATTCGCCGCATGCAGCATCAGTTCTACTAGTGAAGAAATCCAACGGAGAAGATCGGATGTGCATTGATTTTCGTTCACTAAATGAAGTCACGGTGAAGAAAAATTATCTCATGCCGGTGGTAGAGGAACAGCTCTCATGTTTGGCAGGCAATGAGTTTTTCACAACCCTGGATATGACTTCAGGTTATTACCAGATTCCAATGGCGGAGGAATCAAAACAATACACGGCATTCTTGACTCACGAAGGACTTTTTGAACACAATGTTATGTCCTTTGGACTGGTCAACGCTCCCATGGTCTTCCAGGAGGTTATCGTTAAAGTCATTAAAACCATGAAACATCGGAGCAAGGTGATTAATTATGTCGATGAAGTTATCATCGCAACGAAGTCGATCAACGAGGGTTTGGAAGTACTGCAAGATTTCCTAGAGGCAATTCAACGTGAAGGCTTGACACTACGACCAACGAAAAGTACGATCTTGGCGAAGGAGGTCCAGTTTCTCGGCCATGTCATCGACAAAAATGGTATCAGACCGGGCGAAAACAAAACAAAAGTCATAGACGAGTTTCCAGTGCCCACGACGACGACAGCGGTCCGGCAGTTTTTGGGCGTCACTGGATATTTTAGAAAGTTCGTGACGAATTACGCTATTTTGGCACGACCTCTAACGGTATTGCTGCGGAAAAGTACAGATTTCGTGTGGAAAGATCCACAACGTAAGGCTTTTGAGGCGTTGAAGGTGGCTATCACCACGAAACCAGTGTTGGCCATGTATGACGCAACAAAACCACACGAAGTGCACACCGATGCTAGCGCGTTAGGCTTATCGGGTGTGTTGATGCAGAACGAAAACGAACAATGGAGGCCTGTGTTTTATTTTAGCAGGCAATGCAACGATGCTGAACGAAACTACGCGAGCTATGAGCTGGAAGTCCTCGCCATAGTAGAGACATTGCAACGATATCGAATGTACTTAATGGGGCAGCATTTCAAAGTGGTAACGGATTGCAACGCGGTTGCATCCACTAAAGCCACGACACCGTTAATCCCACGTATAGCCAGGTGGTGGCTCAAATTGCAGGAATATGATTTTGAGTGCATCCATCGGTCAGCAACAAAAACGCCTTAGCGGATGGACTAAGCAGATGCCCATCCCTTCCATCATGTGAACCAGCAACAGTGGCTGACGCAGTTTATCCAGTGGTTAGTATCTCCGACGATTGGGTGGCTGCTATTCAACTGCAGGACGAGAAATTGAAGCACATTTTTGAAATTTTGAATGGCAAGTCTGGAGACAACGCAACGCAAGTTAATGATGGTTATGTCCTTGAAGGTCATCGGCTTTATCGTAAACTTGGAAGCGACAAAAAGTTGGTAGTACCACAAGGTGTGAAGTGGCGAGTTACGCGAGCTTGTCATGACGAAGCAGGTCATTTCGGTGTGGACAAAACCCTTGAACGGTTGCCCAAAGATTTTTGGTTCGCACGTATGCGAGCTTATGTGAAATCTTACATCGACGCTTGTCCAAAATGTTGTCTGAATAAGGTGAAGGGCGGCAAACGAGAGGCGCAATTACATTTGAAGGAAGTCGTACCGGTTCCATTCCAGACGGTACACCTCGATCATCTGGGGCCATTCGTAAAGAGCAAACATGGCAATTGTTACGTCTTGGTAATAGTATGTGCATTTACGAAGTATGTGGTCCTGAAAGCATTGCGAAACACCAAGACAGCTCCAGTGCTGACGACACTGCGTGATTACATTACCACGTATGGGCGACCACAGAGGTTAGTGACCGATAGAGGGACAGCCTTTACTTCGAAGGAGTTCGGCAAGTTTGTAGTAGATTACGGAGTCCAGCACATTAAGACGGCAGTGCGTACACCTCGCGCCAACGGTCAGGCCGAACGTGTGAACAAAACGATTTTAACTTCACTCAAGAGCAGCAGCAAGAATGACAAGGAATGGGACGAGGCTTTGTATCAACTCCAATGGTGTATGAATTCGCAAAGTAATGCAACTACCAAGCAGAGTCCAAACAGTCTGGTGTTTAGTTATAAGTTACGAGATGTGACTGCGAATCGTCTTATACAAGCCATTCAAGATGGCAACGAAGTCAACGAAGAGCGTTATACCGATTTCAGATCGGAAGAAATTTGCGACCGTATACGAACTGAGCAGCAGAAATGGAAACAGCGGTTCGACGCCAAACATCGAACACCACGGCCATATAAAATAGGTGACTTAGTTGTAATCGATAATGTACCTTCTCCCACAGGTATGTCACTCAAATTAGAACCAGCATATAAGGGTCCTTATCAAGTGACGAAGGTGCTTCCAAACGATCGTTACATAGTGGAAGATCTACCCACCGTACAAAAAACTCGTAAAGCATACGCAGGCGTTTTCACTAATGATAATATGAAGCCTTGGTGTACTATGGGAGGATGGTTCCGTGCGCAGAAGTGGAAAACTTTTGACTGCCATTCACCTGGGAGTGGCCAGAAGCGATTCTTGTGCGTACGGTTCAAATCGCAGCTCACAACGTCCGGATATTTATATCCACGTATCCTCTGGGTAGCAACCAAATACCCGTTTGGGAGCGAGCTAAAGTGAGAAGGCGTAAAACTTCGCGTGCGCTGGGTTTGGGTCCCGCCACGTTAAAACCCCGCCCAATGAAAAATTCCAACAAGCCTCGGATGAGACCCCCTTTTTCTGATGACGACCACGGCAAACGTATAAAGGACTATGATTTAAGGGTATGCACCTGGAATATCCGGACCCTTAATGGGGAAGGTGTCTCTGCCCGGCTGGTTGATGTCCTCGGGAAGACAAAGGCTGACATCACCGCCATCCAAGAAATGCGATGGACGGGGCAAGGTAAAGTAAGCGTGAAGCCTTGCGACGTCTACTACAGTTGCCACGTAAAGGAGCGCAAATTCGGTGTTGGATTCGTGGTAGGAGAGAGACTCCGTCGCCGAGTACTGGCGTTCACCCCGGTGGACGAACGTCTAGCCACAATCCGCATCAAAGCTAGATTCTTCAACATCTCGCTCATCTGCGCCCATGCCCCGACGGAAGAGAAGGATGAGGCGTCCAAGGATCTCTTCTATGAGCGCTTGGAACGTACATATGAGCGCTGCCCCCCGACACGATGTCAAAATCGTGCTTGGCGATTTTAATGCCAAGGTGGGCAAGGAAGGGATCTTTGGCGCCACTGTCGGAAAATTCAGCCTCCACGACGAAACGTCCGATAACGGACTGAGGCTGATCGGCTTCGCCGGGGCCCGAAATATGGTAATATGTAGTACTAGGTTCCAGCATAAGAACATCCACCAAGCTACATGGCTGTCTCCAGATCGAAAAACGAGAAACCAAATCGATCATGTTGTGATAGACGGAAGGCATGCTTCAAGCGTTTTGGACGTACGTACACTCCGAGGGCCAAACATCGACTCGGACTACTATCTTGTTGTAGCCAAGATACGCACCCGCCTCTGTGCAGCAAAAAATGTGCGCCCAACAATGCAAGGAAAGCTTAACGTCGAAAAGCTGCAATCACAACAGACGGCCAATTTATTCGCCGATCGACTCACACACCTGCTCTCTGAGAGCACTCTTCAACAATCCGACGTACGCGAGCAGTGGAACCACATTTCCCGATCATTAAGTACCGCCGCCGAAGAAGTAGTTGGATTTCAGCGAGCCCGAAAGAACAACTGGTACGATGAGGAATGTCAAGAAGCCGCAGAGAAAAAAGATGCCGCCTACAGGGCCACGCTGCGATCGGGCGCAACGCGAGCCATGTGGGACCGTTATAGGGAACTGAAGAAGGAAGCGAGACGTATTTGCCGTAATAAGAAGAGAGAGGCCGAAATACGTGAGTGCGAAGAGCTTGAGATGCTGGCCGACAGGAAGAACGCCCGAAAATTCTACCAGAGGGTTAGGCGACTTACGGAAGGTTTCAAGACCGGGGCGAACTCCTGTAAGAACAACAATGGCGACCTAGTGACCGATGTCCAGAATATACTTAAATTGTGGAGGGAACACTTTTATAACCTACTGAATGGTAGCAGCGCTGAAAGTAGTGAGGAAGACGAACCCGAGTCCCCAGTCGATGATGATGGAGTAGCTGTCCCACCGCCTGACTATGACGAGGTACGAATAGCGATTACGCGGCTGAAAAACAACAAAGCTGCTGGAGCTGACGGCCTGCCAGCCGAGCTATTCAAGTACGGCGGCGAGGAGCTGATGAGGTGCATGCATCAGCTCGTATGCAGAATATGGTCAGATGAACGCATGCCCGACGACTGGAATTTAAGTGTGCTCTGCCCAATCCACAAGAAAGGCGACCCCGCCATACGCGCCAACTACCGCGGAATTAGCCTTCTAAGCATAGGTTACAAGGTCTTATCGAGCGTATTGTGCGAAAGACTGAAGCCCACCGTCAACGAGCTGATTGGACCTTATCAGTGTGGCTTTAGGCCTGGAAAATCCACCATAGATCAGGTATTCACAATACGCCAAATCTTGGAAAAGACCCGCGAGAATAGGATCGACACACACCATCTATTTGTCGATTTCAAAGCCGCTTTCGACAGCACGAAGAGAAGTTGCCTTTATGCCGCGATGTCTGAATTTGGTATCCCCGCGAAACTAATACGGCTGTGTAAAATGACGTTGAGCAATACCACCAGCTCCGTCAGAATAGGGAAGGACCTCTCCGAGCCGTTTGATACCAAACGAGGTTTCAGACAAGGGGACCCCCTTTCGTGTGATTTCTTTAATCTTATGTTGGAGAAGATAATAAGAGCCGCAGAACTGAACCGCTCAGGCACAATACTTTATAAGAGCGTACAATTGCTGGCGTATGCCGACGACATCGATATTATCGGTAAAAACAAGGGCTACGTCTGTTCTGCCTTCTCGGGATTGGATAGAGAAGCAAAGCGAATGGGTCTGGTGGTGAACGTGGACAAAACGAAGTATCTCCTGTCAGCACACAAACAGTCAGAGCATACGCGTCTTGGCACCCACGTCACTGTTGACAGTTACAAGTTTGAAAAAGTAGACGACTTCGTTTATTTGGGAACCAGCATTAACACCAATAATAATGTCAGCCTTGAAATCCAACGGAGAATCACTCTTGCCAACAAGTGCTACTTTGGGCTGAGTAGGCAATTGAGAAGTAAAGTCCTCTCTCGTCGTACAAAGATCACACTCTATAAGTCACTCATCATGCCTGTGCTGGTGTATGGCGCGGAAGCATGGACAATGAAAGCATCTGATGAGGCGGCTCTTGGAGTTTTCGAGAGAAAGATTCTGCGAAAGATTTACGGACCTTTACGCGTTGGTGATGGCGAATATCGCAGACGATTTAACGATGAGCTGTATGAGCTTTACAACGATATAGACATAGTGCAGCGAATTAAAATTCAGCGGCTCCGCTGGCTTGGCCATGTCGTTCGGATGGACAGAAACGCTCCTGCTCTGAAAATATTCAACGC
>NW_023458785.1:90453-91832 GCF_013731165.1 Rhagoletis pomonella
GAAGTGCACACCGATGCTAGCGCGTTAGGCTTATCGGGTGTGTTGATGCAGAACGAAAACGAACAATGGAGGCCTGTGTTTTATTTTAGCAGGCAATGCAACGATGCTGAACGAAACTACGCGAGCTATGAGCTGGAAGTCCTGGCCATAGTAGAGACATTGCAACGATATCGAATGTACTTAATGGGACAGCATTTCAAAGTGGTAACGGATTGCAACGCGGTTGCATCCACTAAAGCCACGACACCTTTAATCCCACGTATAGCCAGGTGGTGGCTCAAATTGCAGGAATATGATTTTGAGTGCATCCATCGGTCAGCAACAAAGAACGCCTTAGCGGATGGACTAAGCAGATGCCCATCCTTTCCATCATGTGAACCAGCAACAGTGGCTGACGCAGTTTATCCAGTGGTTAGTATCTCCGACGATTGGGTGGCTGCTATGCAACTGCAGGACGAGAAATTGAAGCAGATTTTTGAAATTTTGAATGGCAAGTCTGGAGACAACGCAACGCAAGTTAATGATGGTTATGTCCTTGAAGGTCATCGGCTTTATCGTAAACTTGGAAGCGACAAAAAGTTGGTAGTACCACAAGGTGTGAAGTGGCGAGTTACGCGAGCTTGTCATGACGAAGCAGGTCATTTTGGTGTGGACAAAACCCTTGAACGGTTGCTCAAAGATTTTTGGTTCGCACGAGCTTATGTGAAATCTTACATCGACGCTTGTCCAGAATGTTGTCTGAATAAGGTGAAGGGCGGCAAACGAGAGGCGCAATTACATTTGAAGGAAGTCGTACCGGTTCCATTCCAGACGGTACACCTCGATCATCTGGGGCCATTCGTAAAGAGCAAACATGGCAATTGTTACGTCTTGGTAATAGTATGTGCATTTACGAAGTATGTGGTCCTGAAAGCATTGCGAAACACCAAGACAGCTCCAGTGCTGACGACACTGCGTGATTACATGACCACGTATGGGCGACCACAGAGGTTAGTGACCGATAGAGGGACAGCCTTTACTTCGAAGGAGTTCGGCAAGTTTGTGGTAGATTACGGAGTCCAGCACATTAAGACGGCAGTGCGTACACCTCGCGCCAACGGTCAGGCCGAACGTGTGAACAAAACGATTTTGACTTCACTCAAGAGCAGCAGCAAGAATGACAAAGAATGGGACGAGGCTTTGTATCAACTCCAATGGTGTATTAATTCGCAAAGTAATGCAACTACCAAGCAGAGTCCAAACAGTCTGGTGTTTAGTTATAAGTTACGAGATGTGACTGCGAATCGTCTTATACAAGCCATACAAGATGGCAACGAAGTCGACGAAGAGCGGTATAACGATTTCAGATCGGAAGAAATTTGCGACCGTATACGAACTGA
>NW_023458785.1:91932-112859 GCF_013731165.1 Rhagoletis pomonella
GCAAAAAATTTTTAATGTCGGAGTGTGTTAAGTATATAAAATTTAAAGAATTTTTTCTTATCCGAAAAGTCTTTAAATACCGGGCCGGTTTCAATGATTCTTATTTTATGTGAATACCTAAAGGGTGAACACACCAAAACTGCGACACTTAGAGATTACTACCAGATACAAACTAGAAGGCTTTGAAATTATTTTTTTTGTATTATATAACTTGGAAGTTTATATGTTATTAAAATGTTAAAATATTAGTTATTATTTGCTCCATATGCAAGTGATTGGTATTTTCATCGCACACGCGACATAATGTTCTGCACGACTACATCATCGACTTTACGCGATGCGCACAACTACTTCGTTCTGCACTCTTCAATATTTTTCACTGTTTCACATGTTTTCTTCAAGATTCCTTTGACAATTTACCAATATTCCCCAATAGAACGTAGCTCTGGGCTATTGGGTGGATTGGCGTCGTGAGGTACAAAATTGATGTTATTTGCATTATACCACGCCAATGTGTCCTTGGCATAGTGGCAGCTTGCCATGTCCGCCGAGAACAGTGGCCTACTAACTTATCTGTTGATAAATGACAGAAGACGCCTTTTGAGGCACTCATCCCGATAAACTTGATCATTCATTGTCCCGGATGGGAAAAAAGGGCTGCTCTTACGGCCACAGGAACAAATAGCTTGCCAAACCATGTTGTTTTTTGGAAATTTTTAGTTCATTTTCAGCTTACAACTTTCAGGGGCATCTTGACGACTTGCAGCAGTATAAAAATCTTGACCTTGATATATTTTGAATTTTTAAAGCAGTAGGTTTCGTAGTTCATAACAATGAAGTTTAAATTTTTAAATTTAGAATTCATACAACTTCCGACTGCGGGATTTCGCTGTAACATTCTACTTTGCGCCTCGGTCTGGTGCTGTTTGAGCTGTAGAACATCTCAATGAAGCTTTCCGCTTTACCTTTTGTACCAAAATCTGCGATATCCGTACGGATTTTGTAACATAACGCGACAAAACCTTCGGATCTCACGAAAACGCACTGAGGACCTTCCCAGCACTGTTTTTATCACTTTGACCATGCTAACCCCCGCTCCCTGGTTTTCTCGTAACTGCCAGGCCTTATTTCTACCGATTAAAACCCTGCAAACTGTCGAATAGTGCAATCTTTAATTTTTAGCAATTTTACGTGTACTTAAGGCCGGATCATTTATAAACTCGTGCAAAATGGTTTGTCTCGTTTCTAACTCGGTTGACATTTTTAACTCAACTAGGAATCAAATTCAAATGAAATTTCTTCTACGTCCAACTAAGGTCATGGTCAACTTATGGTATTTGAATTTCAAAATATTCAAATCTTTTTGGGTAAGTTATAAGCTTCCCAAAGTGTCGCAGGTTTGGTGTGTTCACCCTTTATATATATAAAAATGAATTGCTGTTCGTTAGTCTCGCTAAAACTCGAGAACGGCTGGACCGATTTGGCTAATTTTGGTCTTGAATTATTTGCGGAAGTCCAGGGAAGCTTTAGAAGGTGAGTAAATATAATAAAAATGCTAGGAATTTAATAAAAACAACAACTTTGTTTATCCTTAGAAATAGGGATGGTCGATTATCATTGATTTTCGATGATCATCGATGTTGGACAATAAAACATCGATGTTTTTAAATTTACTTTGCATTATTTAAAACATCGTTTCATCTATTTCTCGAATTTAATAATTTCTTCCCGTTAGGACGACGCGAAGTTTGCAAAAAACACCGATGTTATCGATTCGATCCTTTATGTCGATCGATTTCTCTTATGACAAAGAGTGCATCCTTCTACCTTCGTGAGTGACGGTTACCGGTACGTGCGCGAGAACTTTCTTTACTTCGGTGATCCTCTGTGATAGTGATATTTCAAGTTACGTTCTCTTTTTTATCTTTTGTGATAGTGACACTTTACCGCTAAGTGCGTGAAAACTTTTCTTACTTTGTTTACGATGCCGAGGAGAACACGACCTGACTTAGGTCGTCGCAGTCAATCAAATGTGCGAAGAGCTACCTCACGTGCTAACCGCACTGATGACCAGAGAGATACAGATCGAGAAAATAGTCGTATTGCTATATCAGAATTGCGTTCTTTAGTGAGTGATACTGAAGTAGATAGGCTTAGAATGCAACGAGTTCATGTACATCAAACACAGCAACAGCGAGCACGACATAATGAAATTGAGAGATCCCGCAGACGCAGTGCTCCTGTGATCCTGGAACGAGCTGCATTCCACTATGATCCGGCAATAGATTATTGTGTCGACAAATTGGTAACAATTGGGGAAATGACAATAATTTGTAAATATTCTAAGGCGTTAAAATACAGTGGTAAATCTACCAGGAGGTTTAAAATTTGTTTAACCACCTTCAAAATATTTTCAAACTAAAACTTTCTTAAACTTATCATTTGTCATACTTTTTCCATTAACTTATCCCCTGAACTCAATTTGAGATTTTAAACATATGGAAACCCCTTTACATGTATTTTTGATACCCATATTGTAATAATTCATTTAAATTATTAATAGTTTGAATTTAACCTTTTGAACAGTTGGCAACCTTTTTAAACCTGTTTCGTGTGACACTCATAAATATTGTCATACATGTTCAAAATCATTTCGACTCATACCAATCTATACCAATATATATTTTGAAAGCCGCTTTTTGTGTTCGCAAAGCTCGAGAACGGTCGAACCGATTTTTTTGAAATTTCCGACACCTGATTCAGACATCCCAAGGATTATCATAGGCTAAAAAAAATTTCGATATATCGAGGGGGCGTAGAACCTCCCATAAACACCGAATTTTTCCTACCGAATATCTCTGGAAATGTTCATGGTAGAGTACTGGAACTTGGTGTGGAGATTCATATATCAATCTTATACTCACGGGGAAAAACGGGCTATCTGAAAAGACCGTACAAACGTATATATAATTCATCTGTAGGTGTGTTTGTGAGTGAAATCCTCCTAAATGCTCGGACGGATTTAAACGAAGTTTTTTGTGTGTTTTTGAGTAACTCTCTGGATAGTGTAGTTTCACAAATTCACCCGCCAGTTGGCATTAGATTTAAAAATGTTATTTATGATCAACATTGGCTAATATTCAAAATATTTATTGGTAACGGTAAAGGCAATACTATTACAAAAAAGAGCTGCTACGTGGCGTTGGAGTCATTACGAATAATCGCCAAGTTAAAAAAGGTGCCGTGAATGTCAGATTAAATCGACCTGCTGCACCACTGAGTATATCGACCTCTTGTGCGTTACCATTGGCCCAATGGATGTAATTTGCCAGTATTATTATGCGTTAAAGCTTTATTCGGAGACACTAGGGTTGAGTTGTGCAGGGGCAAATCTCATATCACCACCGATTAATAAACCGCCAAAACCATCGCTCGCCTTTTACTGTAATTAATTCAAGTAAAAAAATGTATTTTCGTGAAACTAACTTTTACTTACTTTTAGGGTATTTCGTCTGAAATAAGTCTATGTATATTGGATTGTGAGATTAACTGTTTTATGAAATGTTTCACAATTAGAGAATTTCAAGAACTTCATCACGAACATAACGCTTTCGTAGGGTTATTTAAGGCAGAAAACGACCATCAAACCATAATCTTAGCCGATGTACGTGCCAATGGAAATCGTAAACGTGAAAATATTCGACCAAAAGTTTCAATAAAAAAAAAATTATTTTGTGCGGGACGAAGTTCGCCGGGTCTGCTAGTTGAGGATAAAAAAGTTCCAAAATGTGCCAAATAGAAAAATAAAAGTGACAAATAAGGTCCCGTTCTTTATAATTCTTCCCATTTAGCATTCAAATTAGAATCACATTTCTAAAACAAAATTCCAATGCCAAAGTAAGATAAACCAGTTGTATACACTATATAAATTAGAAATTTTTAGTTGAGAAAAAGAAGTAGACGTAAAGGATTTCACAAAAATGTATTTAAATTTTGGTTTTTTTCAAAAGTGCCATTTTTGAACTTCGTGCCAAATTGAAAAATTAAGTGCCATTTGAAGTAAAACGCGGCCAAAAATTGCATGGTTTGAGCCAAGTTGGCAGCCCTGCTTAGGAATGCTAACATAATTTTCACACAGCCACCTAGTACTTGTATACGTCTGCGGGACCCCAGAATAAAATAACTTACAAATGTAAAAATTAGCAAAAAAAGTGTTTGCTTTTTATTAAGTGTTTAAAATATTAACAAAAAAAACAAATCAACTTGTCTTTGTTTTATCTCCAATAATTGAGGATTTAGATGCAATAAGGGCGCTTCTGTTAAAACTGATTTCTGAGATATTGGCGTTAAAGTTTTTGATGTGTTATAACTTTCTTGTTATTGTAGTATATAAAAAAGTAATATTGTCGTAGTATTAAAAAAAAATTACGAGTATTCGACCCTAATTTAACTGTAATAAACGCTTTCGATCGAAAAACGTGTTTTTTTTTTGATTTTCGCTTTTTCGAAAATGTTCAGTGGCCCAAATTATGCAAAAAAACTCCTTTAAAAATGTAATTTTCTTTTCGTAAAATAGTGTTTTTATACGAGTAGTATTTAGTTCCTTCAAACGATGTATTTCAATGTGCATACATCCTGAAAATTTTGTACAAAATTCCTTAGGCGCCGAACGCCGCCGCCGCGCCGATATTTACGTAACTCTGCGGCGGCACGTGAGAAATGACAAAAAATGGCGGCGGCGGCGGCGTGGCTCGGCGGCGTATACCTCTAGCCCCTACCACAAGTTCCGAAAATATTCATATTTTTGTGGTGCGTTGTGTGAAAATATCGGAATGAACATTCGCTATCGCTAATTTTGATCGCCAAAAATCTCCAAGTCTTCAGGCATATGAATGCAGGTATAGTTCGGTCCATAAATATGTAAATTATAATAATAATTCTTTGTTTTTTTTTGATCATTTTAGTAACAATTAAATAAATCGGCGGCCAAAAAAAATTTTCCTGTCCTTTATGAGGACCTTAATGTACATATTTTTACGGCCTGATTCCACTTCCGCAGCTTTGGTTATGGCCTAACCAGCGTTGCCGTTTTGACCCAGTTGAACCAAAATTGGTAGGTTCATTCTATTTTGGTAGCTTGGTTGGTTTTATGAACCTTGAGGTAGGCAAACATGTTTTGGAAAAACAACCAAATTGAGCATTAAAATTTGTTCGCTTAATTTACGTTTACACGTTCAAAATGTTGCTTTCACTTTGCTCACACGTACATATAAGATTTCTTTGTTTTTTTCTACATACATATATTTTATCGAGCAGACAATTTTCTGCAAACAAAAACTCACTTCCCAAAGCTATGACCGATTGGCTGTTGAAATAGTACCAGAAATTACCTACGTCTTGAAAGAAAAATTGATGATAGGCAATTTGCAAAGTATGAGTGTTTTGGTAAAAAAGTGTGAGTGCAAATTGAAATGATTTCGGGATTTTTTTTTTTATTGAAATGTATAAAATCTCTGATTTTGGTTTTTCACATACAAAGAAAAGATGTTTGATATGAATAGAAATAATCTCAAAGGTAATTCGATTTTTTATAAAAGTTTTTATACAATACGTCAATTCTTTTATTTAAAGACCCTGTGTAGTTTTAATTTTTACTGTTAATTTGTGTAGTTAAAAACCCCGTAAATTCAAGAAATCTATCTTTAATGATGAAGAAAATTTTGATAGTTTGGAAACTGATTTGGTAGGCGTTTTGGTATTTACAAATATTTTCAAGTGGCAACACTGGGCCTAACACCTTAAAATTCTCGATTAATGAAGATTTTTCAGGTTTTTTTTGCAATTTACTCGAAAGTTTGAGTGTATGCCTAAAACCGACTGCCTATTTGCATTCAGCGGGTCAAAACACCCGGAGTAAAGTTGGTCTCATCAAGAGTAAAGAGAACAACTTTGTGTGCCAGCGAAATCATTGAGACAACACTGGTTGTTATAGATAAGTTTGCAATACGCTAGCGAGATTCATGAAACGCCGTAAAGGGCCATTTTTGGCGAAATAGAAACGTTGCCAACAAAATTGTATGAATGACGTATCGCAACTCCGGATTGAAGGTTTTTCACGCGTAAAATTTCTTCAAAATACCGCATATAAGTGAAAATGAAAAGTTTTTACAATGATATTTCCAAGCAGCTGAAACTGATATACATACTCAGTTTTTCTTGAATTATTCGAGGACAATAAAAAAATCCGTGTCGCTAGAAAGTTTTAATACAAAAATGTTCAGCTGTGTCGCAAGGTGGCAAATTCTCTTATAACTGCGACATATGCAAGAACTTTGTGACATTTCATGAAATCGCTCTTCTACTATTTGTTTGCCTGGAGAATAAAACGCAATTCGCGCAGCGTGTGTGCGCCAGGCCCTATTCATCGCTGGCACACTTCCAGGAAAAGCATTTAATTCTTGCATTAAAATTTTACAAAATATATACTAAACGTAATTGCAAATATCTGATTCGAAAAGTTGCTCTCTATTGAATTTAGGAAATTTGTTAGCGCAACAGTTAAAGGGACATTTTAGGTCGGTGCTTGTTAATGAACCACTGTGTCTCGTACTGTTCTCACTATCACAATGCATTACCAACGCAAATAAATCACCAGCGTGTCACAATGTCTTGTTATTTACATTTTGCGATAGAATTTTATAATTTATTGCAACAAAAGGTTAAGCAAATTTTCAAAGGGAGACTTGGTGGCAGAGGGCGAAAGGGGATTACACATGCAATAATTGAATTTATAATTAGGTCCATTTGATGAACGATAGCGTGTTCAATTTCCACTTGTCACTGAGAAAAACATTACATACATACATATTTAAGTACACATACATACGTATACCATAACATTTTTCCTGTTGTGTGAATGCAGAGTTAAAAAATTGCATGACTTTCACGATTAGCTAAATTAGGGAAAAACTGCATAGGCTTGAAATTGAAACGGAAATGCAGTATTTAAATGCAAGGGAGTTGGTAAAATATATACATAAATGTCAAGCATACATACGCAGGTTGAATTGATGTTGCATACATTTTTAAGATAACTAAACACACTTTTTTAAATAAAAGCACGCTCCACGTTGTGGCCTATGTATTTGTGATATCGATACCCGACTTAGCAAAACAATATCAAAAACCTGTACAAAAGTTCACTTTCTTTAAGTTTGAAGCAATTTAGCTTCGTTACTGAAATGCATACATGCATATTGCAGCTTTTTTTATTTAAAAAACCGCGCTTTCGACTTGTCCCTTTTCATTACAAAGGCAAATGCATGTACATAGCATTGGATTATCAGAGATAGCCGAAATAATCAACACGAAACTTTAAGGATTAAAGTTGAATACAAATTTATTGGAAATTAAATATTAGAAAAATAAAGTTGATTTTTAAAACAATTAAATTTAGAGTAAAGTTGCGAGATGCCGACCGCACACCGCTGTAGCCAATTCCTCACTCCCACGTTCTCTCGGTCGCTCGCGTTCTCTGGTCGATCATTCCATACCCGGGTTGCCAACTGTCGTTGACAGCTCGGCCCTTCCTGATGGATCGTCACTCCTGGACGATTTGTGATCATCAGTCTCTTCACTATCAGTATCTTCCTCGGGCCCCATAGTACACCAAGGCTTCATATTATCATTCGTGAAAACGCCTGCGTATGCTTTACGAGTTTTTTGTACGGTTGGTAGATCTTCCACTATGTAACGATCGTTTGGAAGCACCTTCGTCACTTGATAAGGACCCTTATATGCTGGTTCTAATTTGAGTGACATACCTGTGGGAGAAGGTACATGATCGATTACAACTAAGTCACCTATTTTATATGGCCGTGGTGTTCGATGTTTGGCGTCGAACCGCTGTTTCCATTTCTGCTGCTCAGTTCGTATACGGTCGCAAATTTCTTCCGATCTGAAATCGTTATAACGCTCTTCGTCGACTTCGTTGCCATCTTGTATGGCTTGTATAATACGATTCGCAGTCACATCTCGTAACTTATAACTAAACGCCAGACTGTTTGGACTCTGCTTGGTAGTTGCATTACTTTGCGAATTAATACACCATTGGAGTAGATACAAAGCCTCGTCCCATTCCTTGTCATTCTTGCTGCTGCTCTTGAGTGAAGTTAAAATCGTTTTGTTCACATATTCGGCCTGACCGTTGGCGCGAGGTGTGCGCACTGCCGTCTTAATGTGCTGGACTCTGTAATCTACTACAAACTTGCCGAACTCCTTCGAAGTAAAGGCTGTCCCTCTATCGGTCACTAACCTCTGTGGCCGCCCATACTTGGTCATGTAATCACGCAGTGTCGTATGTGTGTGTGTGTCACACACAGTCAGTGTGGTCAGTACGACTGCACGTTCTCTCGGTCGCTCGCGTTCTTTGGTCGATCGTCATTCCATACCCGGGTTGCCAACTGTCGTTTACAGGATTAGACCATAAATCTGTTAAATCCGTTTTATATCTTGTCTGATATATTGTAGCGAAAATTTTACACTGGTTTGATTCCCGAGAGGAATTTGGCGAGCCTAACTAAAATAAAAGGCGGTGTGGCTGACAGCCAAACTGCAACTAAACTTATTTTATTTGCGAACATTGCTTATAAAGAAAATATAAAACAAATAATAGCCTGCTACTTCCACACAAAGTTCTGCTGTTGCTTAATCAGATGACGTAAGTATTGCTATTGTTGAGATTGAAATACATGGGTGTGTCAACAACATTTTCTAGTAGGGGATTAACCGGGTGATCGAAGTTTCATAACACTGCCCGCTCGCTTTGATGCGAGCCTCCTAGCCGAAACGGTCGGATGACGTATAGGGTGCTAAGCAATTGCCATGGAGCGTCCATGGTGTCTTCCGGCCAGGTAAACGCACCTGATAAACCAAATCGCTAATCTTGTTAATGACAGGCCTACCCAGTCAATTTGTAATTTAGGACAGCGTCCTTTCGATCTAGTTGGAGCATACATAATGTGACCACCTATTTCATAGCTCAAAGAAGTACAGCTTAGGTTGGGTTAAGTTAATGGAGCGAGCCGATTACGGAATTTCGAATGTGGCTAATTTCGATCCCTGAGAGCTCAATGTTTGTTCAGAAGTCCGAGCCAAAATGCTTCCAACTTAGCCTCGCGAAGGTTGGACAGTGTAAAAGAAAGTGTGGAGATGATTCCACTTCATCTTCCTCTTGACGACTGATACAAAAGGATCAGTTGAAATTCCTTATCTCACCGCATGAATACTAATTGCACAATGACCTGTCAGAACCCCAATCACCAGCCCTTGAGAAGTAACGTGTTTAAAGTGCCCTATAAAAACATTTGCTGCAGCAGAGAAACGTCTTATTTTCCTTTTTTTATGTCACAAAATGACCCGGTTTCTCTTACCATAATAGCAGTTCGAGCTGCGGCAATTCTGTCTTCAATATCCGCAGGCGCCGTGTTCAACATAAATATGTATTTTAGGCGTCAGTATAGGTGTGGTTAATAATGCTCCGCTAATTCCCGTTTTACGATTGAAGCCTTCTCTAGTGAGTTCCACCAGACAAGGGCTCTTTGAAACAATATTGGCTCAAACCTGGGTTCTCAGAGCTTATGAATGAATTGGACGTGAAACCCCACATATTACCGATAGCTCCCTACAGCAGTACAGGGCAACCGACACCTTTCCTACCCTTTCCTCACGGCTTCCACGATAGCCGCCGTTTATCACAAACCTAGTTACTTGGTTCAGGTAACCTGGGCCTGATCAAAAAGGGGTTTAGAAATCGTCCCTTAACAAAAAGTTCCACATCATCTACATAGGTGATCACCCGACAGCCCACTTTTTCCAGTTCTTCTAGAAATTTGTTTACAACTGCAATCAGAGCAAACGAGAGAGAACACCACCTTGTGTAAGTAAGTTGTATATAAGCCTTATTAGGTTGGTTTCCACTCCAAGATTATGAATATACTTGACTTTAGCCACTGGAGTGACATTGTTGAAGGCCCCCTCGATATCGAAGAAGACCTTTACTGCACAATCTTCATGCGTGAAGGCTTCCTCTGACCATTCTACCAATGTGTGCTGGGTAGTATTTACCGACCTTTTCATGCAATAAGCATATTGAGCTCTTTTGAAAAACAGTCACGAGGAATCGGGTTTCTTATGTACAGGTCTATCGGTCTCTCTAGCGTTTTTAGTAAAAGCGTGTTTAGCAAAAACTAAGACACTAAAATCCCTAGGGGAAACATGAAGCCTTTTCCGGCCTTTGGGATACACGCAACACTGACTACATTCCAAGCTTTGGGATGTACCCGGTCCTCAGGCAGTTCGCATAAATAGTATCCAACCAATCGCACGACACCTTCAGAACCCTTCGCAGCTGCGCAGGTATGATGCCATTGGTCCCCGGCAACTTTAATGGTTGGAACGAATTTATAGCCCAGGCTAAGCGATGATCGTTCAGAAGATCGGAAAAGGACAGGACCTGTGGAGAGATTCTGTTACCAGTTAGCAACACTTTTCGAATCGCTACCGCACTGTTTGATGCAAAAACATTTATATCATGCGCCACAAAGTGCGATAGCGATCCGAAAATTGTCGCTAACTGGTTACAGAATCTCCGCCCAGATCCTGTCCTTTTCCGATCTTCTGGACGATCATCTAGACAACACCACTCTGTGTTCGTTCAAAAAAACTTATGTTTAAGTTTGTTTAAAAAATACTCTTTCTGTTCAAAAATTTCCAATCGCCACCATAGAAAAACCAAAAAATACGCTTTATCAATCATTGTTTCAGCTGGAAGTTTAACCGTTGATGAACTCGGGTTTATTGGTCTCACTGGCCAACTTAGTTGACTCGAGCTTGCTAACGTGCGACCAAGAAACCCGACATCGGGTAGCTTATTTTCATCTGTTCGTGTCAAAATGGTTAGCTACCCGCACTGGTACGTTTGCAAAACAGTCGGAGCGAGCTGGCAGGCACACTTCGGTCGTCAAAACCATGTTTTCTTCCTCAGTTAATGACGGTGGGGCCAAAGGTATTGAGTGACGTTTGAGTTTCAGACGAAAGTCGCCTTAACTGTTGCTTGCTGTACCGAAAAAGAGTCTAGACCCAATATCGCGGGCGTATGTGCATCAACTACTAAAAAAGTGTAGCGAAAGCTGATTTTCCCAGCACAAATTGCAATACGACTTTACCTTTAGAGAAAACCTCTTTGTCACCTGCTGCACGACGTCGGCAACCTATTGGCTGAACTTCGGTCTCCTGAGGGACAATGTGCGATGGTACGAGGGAGACGGCCGCACCAGTGTAAACAATAAAAGAAGTTTGCAAACTATTTATCGAGGCGTGAACAGCGAGACCATCAAGAATTATTTGAATGCAATGTGTTGATGCAGTTAATTTTTGCATTAGTGTAGTGGAGCCGTTCTTCCGTGTATCAGATAACGGAGGTATTTTTTATTGATTACAACGGGATCACAAATTTTAATTTGGTTTTTGTGCTCTAAACGCCACTATCCAATTTCTATGTAGAATTGCCCGGTGATTCTGAAAATCATGTTGATTTGTTTTTTCTAGGTATACGTTTTCGAAATATACACAATTTACCTAATTCAGCTTAAAACAAAAAGTAGTTTCACTTAATCACGTATATCTTACGAACGAATTTAACAATCTTAAAATGAGATACGCCATATGAATACTAATGAAATTCTCCATATATACATCCCTTTCCGAAAGGACTGACAGTTTCTGACTAATTAATTAATCATTCCCTAGGACGCATATTGTGAAAGGTTGGATTGCACCTTAAAAATTACTGTTTTCTCGCGGCCCACTGTACGAAGCTAAGTGCAGAGTAAGGCTCTTTAATATCTTAAAAATTATCTTGGGTTATCGGGTCTCTATCAATACAAGATTAATTATTGGCTTTCACGAAAATCGTTAAACTTTTTCTATTATTTAGATAGTATATAACTTTTTTTGTGAAAACTTATATGTAGTACAGGTGCTTCGAATAATTAAAAACTTAATATTTCAGAAAATTTTGAACTGATTTTTAAAAGATACATATCGTTGCAACGGTGATTTAACCCCCTTTCTTGTGTTAGGCATTATTGTATACTTCGTATATAAAAATTTGAGAAAAAACCCATTAAATGGAAAAAATACCTTTTTTTGTATAAGAAAATTAAATATTTTAAAGAAAAAAAAATACCAACGTATTCTTAAAGGTGATTAAACCCCCTTTCTTCTGATATGCATATTTGTATACCTCGTGAATAAAAACTTGAGAAAAAACACTTAAAAGGAAAAAAATAACTTTAAAAAAAAATATTTCAAACAAAAAAATTACTCACCGATTTTTTTTTAATGTACATCGTTGTTAAGGCGATTAAACCTTTATTCGTCCAATGTGCATATTTGTATACTTACTTACTTAAAAATAAAAAATACCAATTTTTTCATATAAAAAAATGTCGAAAAAAAATTACTAACTAGTAATACAATTAAACACCGTATTTAAATAAAACAGATAATATACAGTATTTTAAGCGTTAATTCCTTCTTGTACACCCACAGCCCTGTTAAAAATAAAGCAAAAGTATATGTAACAGAAGTCTAAGGCATATAAAATATAAAAACACCATGGCTTTCGATTTTTCACATAACAGGTTGTATATAAAAATTAAAGATAATTTTCCGTTTTATTTAAATAAAGTATTCAAGTGTATTACTAATTAGTAATTTTTTTTTAAATATTTTTTTTTAAGAAAAATTGGTATTTTTTACTTTTAATTGTTTTTCTGAAATTTTTATATACGAAGTATACAAGTATGCATATCAGAAGAAAGGGGGTCTAATTGCCTTTCCAACGCACATTGGGTCAAATGATTAATTTGGCTGTGCGAAATTCCAATTTCGTAAACGCAGTTTTACATTATTTTTTGATGCCATTCTCTAGGGAATACTCCAAAATAACAGAAACTTCACTTTATTTTTGTAAAATAAAAATCACCGTTAGACAGCAATCAAACAAAGTTACACTTACAAAACGTTATTGACACGTTGTTTGCGCAACCGGTTTATTTCTTAAGTTTAAAGTGCATTTTTTTTTATAAAGTTCGAATAACTCAAGGAACATTTTTAATGGGAAACAAAAATATAAGTGAGAAGCTATGTCCTAATTTAAAAAAAAGTGACTTTTTATCATTTGTTTGCAAAGAAAACTGACTTATTTGCATAACCTCAAAAATTGTCTGATTTATTTTCATTTATGATTTAATGTAAGCTTTTAAAATTTTGTTAACTTTCGGCAAACAAAATGGAAATGGAAATGGATAAACTGGTATGTAATGAGTTGATCTTAATTTACTTAAACCGCCGTTTTTTAGCCGTTTTCAAGAAAAACTGTTTTTTCTGGGCTATCATGCTATTACAAAAGGCGAGATGTTCGTAGTTTGACTGCTTGGATGTTCAAAGATAGAAAGGCTTTCTTCGGTTGTCAACCATGTTGAAAAACAATTTGGTGCTGTTGATATTTGCGAAAGTTTCATGAAACTCTTAGGAGAAAAAACGCGCCTTTTTTTGCAATTATTTACCAAACAAAGACGAAAATTATGGAATTATTATCCCGTTTCTTACTGATGAAGTTGTTTTAGAAATCAAAGCCAACTGTGTCGACCAGCAGCCGGATTCTAACTTTCGCTATCGCTAAAATGCGAAAGCTAACATTTTATCCGCATTTTTGGCTAGCTCAAAAATTGCGGTTCTGTCCTCCCTTTCGCTACAAATAACTTAGCCTAAATTTAAATATTTTACCCAGCCGCAAGTGGCGCTGTACAACAACAGCAGCTGTCAAAATTTGCTTGCATTTTAATGGAGGTAAATAGTCCATTTTAATGGTGATAAATAGTGAAAATGGAAGTATGTGATAGCAAAAAAAATACCAGCCTCAATTTGGATTACATTTCATCTCCTGTAGCAGAGCTATGTTACAAAGACACTCGCGTCGATTCGCAAAGACTATTGATGAGCAGCCTTCGCAAAAAGGCAAATCCTTGAGAGAATCTACGGATTGCAATTTCGAAATTTGTAGCTCAAGGTGAATAGAGCTTTGAACAGCGATTTTTGGTAAATGTGTTACAATGCAGCATTTCCATTCAGAATATAAATAATACCGGTTGATAATTTGGGAAAACTCTTAAGTGAAAATGAAGTGTTTTATGAAGACTAACTGCTTTAGGAATCTCTCCTCAAGGCATATCTGCGAGACATGTAGTAAATGTTTTTTTTTTTTTTATTAAGGGACTTCGATAATATATATTTTTTTAATCCCTAGATGAAACCATTTATGTACATATGACCATACTTGTTTTATTTATGTAGCTTAACCCCCTCCGGGTTGAGTATTTGGATAATGTTTTCGAGAACTACCTAAACACATATACTCATCATTTGAACATAAAAAAGTCTGTTTTACGAAAGCCAAGTCATTTTGTTTACTGGCTTTACACTTTTTTAACGGTTTCCATCCTTTTATATTAAAAGAATGCTATATTTTAGCTGCTATTAATTTCGCACAGAAAAAGTAATCATTTGACCTAATGTGCAACGGTACCAAATGTTTTAAAATCGGTTGGCAATGTTTTTGCTTAAAATATTTTCTTTATAAAAAAAAACTTATTTTTGCCTTGAAATGTTATATACAAAGTATATACATATGCATTTCAGAAGAAAGGGGTCTAATCGCCTTTACAACAATACCAATTTTTTCAAAATCGGTTAGTTTTTTTTTTATAAAAAACTGGTATTTTTTCATTTAAATGTGTTTTTTTTTATACGAAGTATACACATATGCAAATCAGATGAAAGGGAGTTTATTCGCCGTTACAACGATACCAACCTTTTAAAAATCGGTTAGTAATTTTTTTGTTTAAAATATTTTTTTTTATAAAAAAAGGCATTTTCCCTTTAAATTTGTTTTTGCTCAAATTTTTATACAAATATACATATCAGAAGAAATGAGATTTATTCCTCTTTACAACGAATTCTTAAAACTCAATAAGTAATTTTTTTGTTAAAATTTTTTTTTTAAGGTTTTTTCCAAAATTTATGCAGAGAACAGCTTTCTGCGTAGGCGGCCTTCGGCCACACTTAGGGATTATAACCTTCACTAAGTTGTTGGTTCCCTGTTGTTATTTAATTTTGTTATTTATGTGTATGATATTTATGAGTGTGACACGGGAAGCTTAAAACTAACCTTGTTTCCGGCAAGACGTCCACTATTATTTAGATTCAAGATCGTTGCGTGTCCATACTTGGTCGGCTTCCACAATTTACATTCTTTTAGTCAAAGAGCCCCATTTGTGGACGCACCTGGTACGAATACTTGTGGTGGTTTCAAGTAAAATATCATGCCCAGCCCTTCGTTTCGGATAAGGCTGAGTTGCATGGGATATGGGCATCGAGGGGAAGCATTTCGCTACTAATTGTCAAGTTTCCCGTTATACATATTTTTTAAATAACCAGTGTTTAATGTGATATCTACATACATTGGTTACAGAAATAATAAATTTTTTTTTCTTTTTACGAGTATGGGCTATATTCCTTTTGTTTAATATTTTTTTTTTATAAAAGTCCAGCTCGGTATATTACAAAACTTCATATAAATGCACATTTTAAAGTTTAAAAAATGTTAGGTAAACAGATTTATAGCCCATTAAATTTTGGAAGGATAAAATGCAAGTTTCATGTGCCTACAACATACCGCCGATTTTTCATAATTTTTTTTTAGCCAACGGTGTTGTGCATTTCTTCCATATAAGTATGCTCGAAACGTAAGTTTCAACTTCGACAATACTCAAGGGCGTTTTGGCTTCGTTATACAATTCAGGCATTCCGTTATTAAATGTTCCGTATTATTCAATTTCTTTAAGCAAAACTCTCTATGTATTTATGTAAGTATATAGTTATAAAAGTTTTATTAATAAATTCTTTTTCATTTTCTTTCAGGTTGGTATTGTGCGGGTTAGAAACCAAATTCTAATTACTTAAGGTAAAGATTGTATTATTCGAATTTCGTTGTATTTTATAATTTTCTGCTGTGTGTGTATGTAAATCAGAGGTGAGCAGCCTTGGCAGAGCATTTTTGTAGTGTTCGAGCAATTGATGTCAATTGTTTGCATGCGAACAAGTCCCCTGCAGAAAAAAATTATCAATTGATATAAAAAATTCACTTGTAGTTAGCTTTTTTGCGGGATTTATTTAAAAGGATCAGTCCAGCGCCTTCGTCTTGACGTGCAGGCTGTGTCGAAGTCACAGCCGCTAAACTTAAACGTAGAATACCTGATATTATTAAGATCACATTCAATTTTAAAATGGTACATGAAATATTCGTTTTGATTGTATTGAATTGAATTTAATAAATTAATGTGAATTGCAAAATATTAATACTTAGCAATAGAGAAGCAGATCAGATTAACTTCAAACATGTGTATAAATAGATACATATATGCTATGACGTGTATCACTATTACGATTCATTTTTATTTTCTTTCATACTGTAGAAATTTGTATTACTTTTCATATTAGCCTAGCTCCCCATATTAGCGTTCTCCTTCGTGTTCGCATTATCTTCGTCTTCGGATTTGTGCATAAGTTAGCTAAGACCTCTGAAAGAGCTGGAAAAATAAACAAATATCGTGCGTCTGATATTGTGATACCTACAAATTTCATGTGCCTGATGAATTAAGTTAAACTTTATTTTTTAAATACATGAGAACGCTCCTAAATATAGTTCAGAAATAAAGACTTTTTAAACCGATTTCATTTGAGCATAGCCTCCATATTGACACGTAAGGCGTATTCTACTTCAATATATAACTTGTAGTTAGCTACAAAAAGCTAACTTGAAACTAGTTGGCAAGTAATGCAGGAGTAATGCAGGAGATTGTTTTCTTTAAATATCGTAATTTCATATTATCATTTTGAAGTTATGTCTGACATAGTTCGAATATGGGACCACCTACAGTAGAATATTTAAACAAATATGAAATGTAATAAAATAAATAAAAAAATATATAAAAATATTTTGTTTACCCTATTGATATTTTATGTCCAAAAATAGTTAGTTACAAGTTAGTTACATCTAATGCAGAGGTTACCACCCTCGCGGCCATCGCCATAGAAATATAGGTAGCTTTCGTCAAAGAAAATATGCAGATAATAGTGACTTTTGGCCTATTCTCAATCAAGTTAAAGTTAGCTTATAGTTAGATACATACATTTCCTGCAGGGTCGTGCAGTTGAATGAAACTTTCGCTGCCTTCTCAAGCAGAGCGTGTATGTATGTATACGCAAATACGACGCGCACACGCCCGCCGGGCAGACGTTGCTATGATGTAAATACTCAGGTGTTCGATTATTATATTTTTTTTTCAAGCCCGGTTTTCCAGTTTTCCAAGAAATTGAAAAAAATCGGTTCCAAACTTTGAAATTAAGACAAAACCGGATAATCCAAAAATTATGAACAAACTTACAATAAAATTCTAAGGCCATTTTCACCATCTCTGGTTAACACTAATCTCCAGTTAAACATCGTTACCGACGGTACTGACTCCATTAATCTAACATTGGGGCGGTAACGTCGGTAACAATCTTTAATTGGGGATTAGTGTTAACCAGAGATGGTGGAAACGGCCATAAGAGTGAGTTTGACTTTTTATTGAGAAAACCACAAAACAAGTTCAAAAGATTTCGGTTTAAAAGCAAAAGATATAAAAGGGAGTTGCATTTCTTTTTTTAATATTTTGTCCGATGTAGTTAGGTGGACATATGAAAAATAGAAAAAGCAAACACAGTTTTCGTGGCGAACTAGGCTCATTGGTAGATAACTGGCTTTGTAATCCGAAGTCACTGGTTCATATCCTAGTGAACGCGGTGAAAAATTTTGATGAGGAGACGTGGTGTTCTCCGAAATAGCAGCTATAACTTCTGCCATGTGTAATTTATTGCAGGTTTTTCACAAAATTTTATCGCTAGAGACGGCCTCAAGCTTAATAAAATTGAATGGTCGCCGCGAATAACATTGTAAGCGACAATTTTCTCAGAACTAGTTTCTTTAACTTTAAAGATATAAACGCATAATGTACATTTTACATAAATATTTTATGTATACTTTAAGAGCAAGTTAGAATACTCCTTTACAGAAAAGTAGAAAACCAGATACAATGAGCTTATTTAAGCACGTATGTGCGTCATTAAACACAATTTCTTGTTATTTCTGCAAAATTATAATCTTCTCGCTTACAACGTTATTCGCGGCGACCATTCAAGCGTTGAGTATAGTCCGATTTTGAGTAAATCAAAAGCCGATGATCTGAACTAATGATTGCTAACCGAGTCGGATCATAGGACATTTGGATTTTAGAAGTGCTTCCGTATATACGTTTTAATAAAAGAAATCAGAAAATTTAATTTACATTTTAAAAGGTTTATTTTGTTTGTCTATTTTATGTTTTTTTACTGTTTGTTTTTAAATCACAGATTGCAAAACAAACTGTCCTGAATTTAAATCAGCTCGAGTAGTAAGAGATTCTATTACTATAATTCCTTATATTCACTATAGAATTGTGAACTCTGTAAAGGCTATATAATATAATTGAACTCCGATAACAAAATAACCAATGCTAGAATCCAAATTATCGGATATTTAGATTATAAAGTTTTAGAATAGTATCTGTAAATATATTTAGGCTGTATTTCTAATTGTTTGGGAAATCATTTTCTAAGTGGAATTTTCAATTAGTTACCCTTGTCACTGAAAGCAGTTATGCTATGATGGACACATAATATTTTCGATAATAGAGAATGTAAGTAATACTAAAACAAATTAGGTGTAAGCCCTTAAACTGGAAATAGCCTAATAGGCAACAAATTAATAAACATTTACAAGTTGCATTATTCATAACAAAATAAAATAATTACATATACATACGTATGTAATATAATTAAAAATTTGGTTAGCTCCAAACTTTAGGCAACTGTGAACATATTGGACATGTGAACTGATCGAATTGGGTTACAAATTGTATTAGGTTACACTGGCAGCTCGAAGCCACGCGGAGACCAGTACGTCCATAGCGATATCAGAACAGAGTCCTGCGTTAGCGAAAATATATATCACTTAAGATATGCTTCTCATTTGCGAATTTTAGAAGAAGATCAAGTCCAGTTACGGGAATTCTGTATAGTCTGTCGAAATTGTTTGCTCCCAGGTATTTAAGTCTTGTTTTCGAGAGATCCGGACAGAGACATAACAGATGCACCTGGCTCGTTGCATTTCCTACAAGCATCGCTGTGAGTTAATTTCAATTTATACGCCTGCGATGCAACCAGGCAGTGGCCTGTTAATATACCAACGAGTGTTGTATAGCTCCTTCTATCGAGCGATATAACATATTCGGTGATCTTATCGATAAATGTATGCTTGCACATGGTATTAGCTACTCTACGGGTAGTCAATCTACATCACCTCTGTTTTGCTTTTTTCCACATGCGCTCGTCCAATTGTTTGTATGTTACTTGCAGAGGCGTAAGTACTTCACTTATTTAATCCTCTGCAAGTTCTACGCCGATTTTGGCGATAATAACTGTCTCGTTTCCCTCAATGCCCTCATGACCAGGAACCCAGTATACATACAGCTTATGGTCTGAGGCTAGTCTGTCTAGAGCTTCCTTGCGGTGCTGAGCATTTTTGGATGATGAACATGGAGATTTTATAGCTTTAATGGCCGCTTGGCTACCTACGAAGAAGTTTATGGCGCAGTTTACTGTAGCGTCCTCACAGACAAGTTCCGCCGCTTTCTTAACAGCAAAAAACTCAGCTCTTATGCTTAGTTCCGCAGAGTAGACGCCAGCCCCAACCCCTTCATAATTTTAGATCCGTCCGTGTATATGTTGAAAGTGTTGCGTTTCGGCACTATGCCTTTTCGCCAACCACCTTCCTCTATAACCGTTTTCACCCTTTTACTCGAATTTATGATAGGTATCATATAGTTCGAGTCAACCACAGCCTCTTTATCGCTCGGCTAACTTTATTGCCTGATAGAGCAGCTGTTGGAGTTGCTTATGGCCCCAGTGATACATAGCGCACTTTTCCAAAGATTTTAGGTACGTTTTCTTTCACGTAACAGTCCACCACACCAATATGCCATATAGTAGTATAGGTCTAACAATTGCCGTGTAGCACCAATGTATCAGAGCGGGTGAGACCATTCGTATTACATGCGTATAGAACATTCGTTGCTTTTCTCACCCACGACTACTCCAAGATATTTCGTATGTGTTTTTGGTAATAAAGTTGTGTTGTTTATATTAGTTTTTTGTCCATGTGGGGACCTTGTGCTTTCTCTTGAAGAGAAGCATGCCCACTTTTTCTGCGTTTAAACCTTTATTGTTTTTAGGGTGTCATTTATCAGATCGCTCAACGTAGTAAGACATCTCTCCGTTATAACTATAGCGATGTCATCTGCATACGCTACTAATTTGGGAGCTTTGCCAGTCTCTCGAAGGAGATTAAGTCTTTAAATGTGAACCCAATAGCGTTTCCGACCGGCTCAGTGTCACTCAGGCCAGCACAGCCAGGGAAGTGAAGGCTAGTTAGTTCCTCAATAGATTCAACATTGTTTTTCGTCCAGTTGCCATTCTCTAGCTGGCAAGGCTTGGCATGGAAGAGTGCTTTGATATCAGCCACCTTCACCGTTTTTGCTATGCTCACGCAGAAGTCTTTCCAAGAGCTTCTTTGGGAACCCGTATTTCTTTTTTGTAAAGCTTAAGCATGTCCCTGTACTCCTCCCAAACCACTTCACAGTCTGCTGACTTCGCCAGCTTGAAGA
>NW_023458785.1:112959-117347 GCF_013731165.1 Rhagoletis pomonella
GAATTTTTGACTAAGGGAAACAAAAACAAAATCATTCTTGCAGTTTTGTAATTAGTAATTTTTTTGTTTAAAATAATTTTTTTTTTAAAGAAAAAATTGGCATTTTTTACTTTTAAGTGTTTTTCTGAAATTTTTATATACGAAGTATACAACTATGCATATCAGAAGAAAGGGGGTCTAATCGCCTTTACAACGCTACCAAATGTTTTAAAATCGGTTGGTAATTTTTTTGTTTCAAATATTTTCTTTATAAAAAAAAAGGTATTTTTGCCTTGAAATGTGGTTTTCTCAAATTTTTATATACGAAGTATACAAATATGCATTTCAGAAGAAAGGGGTCTAATCGCCTTTACAACAATACCAATTTTTTCAAAATCGGTTAATTTTGTTCGTTTAATTTTTTTTCATAAAAAACTGGCATTTTTTCATTTAAATGTGTTTTTTTTTTAATTCTTATATACGAAGTATACAAATATGCATATCAGATGAAGGGGAGTTTATTCGCCTTTACAACGATACCAACCTTTAAAAAATCGGTTAGTATTTTTTTTTATTAAAATATTTTTTTTACAAAAAAAGGCATTTTTTCCTTTAAATGTGTTTTTGCTCAAATTTGTATACAAATATGCATATCAGAAGAAATGGAATTTATTCGTCTTTACAACGATATTTCTTAAAACTCAATAAGTAATTTTTTTGTAAAAATTTTTTTTTAAAGGAATTTTTTCGTTTAAATGTGTTTTTTTTTTCAAAAATTTATGGGCTGAATACGTTTGCAGAGAACAGCTTTCTGCGTAGGCGGCCTTCGGCTGAGCTTAGGGATTATAACCATCATAAATTAGAATTCTCTTTCTTTCTTTCTAAGAACAGGGGCTGAACACCTTTTGCAGAGAACGCCTTTCTGCGTAGGCGGCCCTCGGCCACACTTAGGGATTATAACCTTCACTAAGTTGTTGGTTCCCTGTTATTATTTAATTGTGTTATTTATGTGTATGATATTTATGAGTGTGACACGGGAAGCTTAAAACTAACCTTGTTTCCGTTAAGACGTCCACTATTATTTAGATTCAAGATCGGTGCCTGTCCATACTTGGTCGGCTTCCACAATTTACATTCTTTTAGTCAAATGGGGCTCATTTGTATGAGATATGGGCATCGAGGAGAAGCTTAAGCGACATTTCACTACTAATTGTCAAGTTTCCCGTTATACACATTTTTTAAATAAGCAGTGTTTAATGTGATATCTACAGAGAATGTTAACATTCTCTGATATCTACATACACTGGTTACAGAAATAATTGAAATTTTTTTTGGGCTATATTTCTTTTGTTTAATATTTTTGTTTATAAAAGTCTTACAAATGCACATTTTAAAGTTAAAAAAATTATAGGTAAACAGATTTATATCCCATTATGGAAGGATAAAGTGCAAGTTGCACTTTTGTAGTGTTCGTGCAATTGATGTCAATTGGGTGCATGCGAACAAGTCCCCTGCAGAAAAAAATTATCAATTGATATAAAAAACCCACTTGTAGTCAGCTTTTTTGCGGGATTTATTTAAAAGGATCAGCCCAGCGCCTTCGCCTTGACGTGCAGGCTGTGTCGAAGTCACAGCCGCTAAACTTAAACGTAGAATACGTGATATTATTAAGATCACAAGATTTTGATTGTATTGAATTGAATTTTATAAATTAATGTGAATTGCAAGATATTAATACTTTGCAATAGAGAAGCAGATCAGATTAACTTCAATCATGTGTATAAATAGATACATATATGCTATGACGTGTATCACTATTACGATTCATTTTTATTTTCTTTCATACTGTATAAATTTGTATTACTTTTTATATTCGACTAGGTCCCCGTATTGGTATTCTTCTTCGCGCATTACCTTTGTCTTCGGATTTGTGCATAAGTTAGCTAAGACCTCTGAAACAGCTGAAAAAAATAAACAAATATCTTGCGTCTGATATTGTGATACCTACAAATGTCATGTGCCTGATGAATTAAGTTAAACTATATTTTTAAATGCGTGAGAACGCTCCTAAATACAGTTCAGAAATAAAGCCTTTTTAAACCCATTTAATTTCATACCCATATTTTGAATAATTGCTTTAACTGATTAAATAGTTTGAGTTTACCTTTTGAAACAGGTGGCAATCCTCTCAAACGAAGGATATCTTACCACCTTCGTTTCACGTCATATTTTAATATTTCATTTAGCTTATGCATACTTTAATTAATTCTAATTTTAAAACAGGTAGCAACCCTATTCAAAATATTTTAAAACAAAAACCTTGTTAAACCTTTTTCGACTGACACACATATTGCAATACATATGTATTTAAATTGTATAATTAGTTCCCTTAATTTAAGTAGAATTTAATTTCTAAAACATATGGCAACGCTCTTAAACCAATTTATACCCATACTTAAATAATTAATTTGACTTATTAAATAATTTGAGTTTAACTTTTTACACTGTTGAAAACCCCTTTAATGTTATAAATGCTGAAACTAAATTTTTCTTAATACTCCTTTGTTTGACGCCAATATTTCATATAATTTAATTTAATTCGACTTTTCAAACAGATGGCAATCCTGTTCATATTATTTTTAAACCAAGACCTCGTTAAACCTTTTTCGTCTGACACTTGTATTCTGATACATATTTAAGTTATCTAATCTTCTTAATTCAATTTGAATTTAATTTAATTTTTTAATTTTTAAATTTGAAAATCAGGTGGCAACACTCCTAGTAGCAGTTTGGAAATAAAGTTTCTTCAAAGCAATTGAATATTTAACTTATTTATTGCATATATTGAATCTAACTTTGTAACAAGGTGGCAACCTTCTGCAAAATATTTTCAAATCACAACCTCTTTCGTCTGACATCCATATCAGGATATACATTTAATTTTTTTGCTTTTATAAAGCCTTTTCAAAACCATTTCGATCGATACTCATAGTGTAATAATTGATTTCTCTTAAAAATAATTTTAATTTCCTTTTTTTTATCAGGTGACATCTATTTTTGAAAAAATATGAAGTTATTGCACTTCCACCGGCCAAGCTCCTTATTTTGATACCTCATTTTGAAAAATCGAACGAACGGTACAGATGTGATATGACGAAAATTTTTCGCGTATTGTCCATTCATATGTATGTACATATATAAATATGGCATACCGTCTTCAAAAGAGTCACAAGTCAAAATTTGGCATTTTTGAAATTATGCGCTAAAAATGTACACAGAGCTTTTATTTACCTTTCAGCAAAAGTTGGAAAAAATTTTTGTTATAACTTGTTAAACTAATCTAAGTTAAAGTCGCCCTTGCCCATACGATTAGCATGTGCTACAAAATAGTTTTTCGCATTTTTTTTTTTTTCTAGATTGCTGTGCAATTTGTAGATTGCTAAAAAAAACAGGTCCACATTAACTGCAATCAATATATGTACGTATGTATGTATCTACATACAAACATACGCTGCGATTGTGTTATAAATATTGCGGCATCAGTTACAACTTTTGTTAAAAAAATCACTCTTTAACAATTATTTTTTACTTTTATTTAATTACTCATTAAATATCCTTTATTTCTGACTTTTATTTTCTAAATCGAAAGTAACAATTATTTTTGATTTTTATTTAAATAATCTGCAAATAACAATTATTTTTGATTTGTAAATTATATGTCTTAAATAACAGTTATCCAAGACTTTTATTTATAAAAGTCATAAATAAAAATCAGTCACTGATCTTTTTTTTTTCAATCATACTTATAAAAGCCATTTGAAAAAGTCGTAGTAAACTTTTGTTTTCCAACACCTTCTTCTTAACTGCGAAAAATGTTAATGACTTTTAAAAGTAAAAGTCACTGACTGATTTTTATTGATGACTTTTATAAATAAAACTCTTCAATAACTGTTATCTAAGCCATATAATATGAAAATCAAAAATAATTGTTATGTTGGATTCATAATATAAAAATCAAATATAATTGTTATTTTTTTAAATTTTGCGTAACAATTGCAAATAAAAATTTATTTTCAAATTTGAGTCTCGGTGCAAAACGAAATCGATTGGCATGTTTAACTTGGTGGTAGAACATTTCCTTCATAGTGAATTTTTCTATGACAGTTTTCATCAATAACTCGGTCCTTGCTTCACACACATACTTTTTCTCTCCTTCTCACACTGTCAGCCCATGCACGTGTTTGCAATATGACGACGTAGTGATTTGGTATGGAAAATCATGAATGCCCATATTATTAAATCAAATAAACATAGAAGATATCAACCAATACATCCCATATACCAAACGATAGGAAAATACTTGAATTTTTGACTAAGGGAAACAAAAACAAAATCATTCTTGCAGTTTT
>NW_023458785.1:117447-121520 GCF_013731165.1 Rhagoletis pomonella
GAATTTTTGACTAAGGGAAACAAAAACAAAATCATTCTTGCAGTTTTTGTGAATTTTGGTATTAAAAAATTGCTAATTTTTTTACCTTAAAATGCTCGATATTTGTTGAATTTATAAAAAATGTGCACGCGATAGTATTTCTACTGCTCCAAAGAACCTACATCCCGAAAATGAAAGTTATATCTGCAAATAATAAGTTGCGAGAGCACTTAAAAGGCTCAAAATAAGCCAATATTTACCGTTGATTCCACAGCAGACACCGCATCGCTTACTTACAGATATTTATCTGTCGCTAGGCTTGGAATTTTGTTTTTGAAGCGCCACGCTCGTCTTTGAAATAAGCGTTTTCGTGAAGCTCTAAAAATTACAACCACAACATTTGAGCATAGCCTCCATATCGAAACGTAAGGCGTATTCTACTTCAAAACATATAACTTGTAGTTAGCTATAAAAAGCTAACTTGAAACTAGTTGACAAGTAATGCAGGGGATTTTTTTCTTTAAACGAGCTTCAATTTAAATATCCTGCAATTCGCAAATACTTTTTCTAATTGGGGACAAATAAAAGGAAGATCGTAATTTCATATTATCATTTTGAAGTTATGTCTGACGTAGTTCGAATATGGGACCACCTATAGCGGAATATGAAGCGTAATAAAATAAATGAAACAAATATAAAAATATTTTGTTTATCCTATTGATATTTTAAGTCCAAAAGTAGTTAGTTACAAGTTAGTTACATCTAATGCAGAGGTAACCACCCTCGCGGCCATCGCCACAGAAATATAGTTAGCTTTCGTCAAAGAAAGTATGCAGATAATAGTGACTTTTGGCCTATTCTCAAACAACTTAAAGTTAGCTTATAGTTAGATACATTTCCTGCAGGGTCGTGCAGTTGAATGAAGCTTTCGCTGCCTTCTCAAGCAGAGCGTATATGTATACGCAAATACGACGCGCACACGCCCGCCGGGCAGACGTTGCTATGATGTAAATACTCAGGTCTTCGATTATTATATTTTTTTTCAAGCCCGATTTCCAGTTTTCCAAAAAATTAAAAAAAACCGGTTCCAAACTTTGAAATTAAGACAAAACCGGATAATCCAAAAATTATGAACAAAATAACAATAAAATTTCTAAGAGTTTGGCTTTTTATTGAGAAAACAACAAAACAAGTTCAAAAGATTTCGTTTTAAAAGCAAAAGATATTAAAGGGAGTTGCATTTTTTTTTAAATATTTTGTCCGATGTAGTTGGGTGTACATATGAAAAATAGAAAAAGCAAACACAGTTTACGTGGCGAACTTGGCTCAGTAGGTAGATAACTGGCTTTGTAATCCGGAGTCACTGGTTCATATCCTAGTGACCGCGGTGAAAATTTTTGATGAGGAGATGTGGTGTTCTCCGAGCAGCTATAACTTCTGCCATGTGTAATTTATTGCAGGTTTTTCACAAAATTTTATCACTAGAGACGGCCTCAAGCTTAGTAACTTTGAATGGTCGCCGCGAATAACGTTGTAAGCGACAATTTTCTCAGAACTAGTTTCTTTACCTTTAAAGATATAAACGCATAATTTACATTTTACATAAATATTTTATATGTACTTTAGAAAATTTAATTTACTCTTTGAAAGGTTTATTTTGGTTGTCTATTTTATGTTCTTTTCCAGCTCGAGTAGTAAGAGATTCTATTACTATAATTCCTTATATTCACTATAGAATTGTGAACTCTGTAAAGGCTATGTAATATAATTGAACTCCGATAACAAAATAACCAATGCTGGAATCCAAATTACCGGATATTTAGATTATAAAGTTTTAGAATAGTATATTTGCATATATTTAGGCTGTATTTCTAATTGTTCGGAAAATCATTTTCTAATTGGATTTTTCAATTAGATACCCTTGTCACTGAAAGCAGTTATGCTTTGATGGACGCATAATATTTTCGATAATAGAGAATGTAAGTAATACTAAAACAAATTAGGTGTAAGCCTTTAAAATGTAAATAGCCTAATAGGCAACAAATTAATAAACATTTACAAATTCCACTATTAATGATACTCATTCGTAACAAAAATAAGATAATTACATATACATACGTATGTAATTTAATTAAAAATTTGGTTAGCTCCAAACTATAGGCAACTGTGAACATATTGGACATGTGAACTGATCGAATTTGGTTATAAATTGGATTAGGTTATACTGGCAGTTGAAGCCACGCGGAGACCAGTACGTCCATAGCGATACCAGATCAGAGTCCTGCGTTAGCGAAAATATATATCATTTAAGATATGCTTCTCATTTGCGAATTTTAGAAGAAGATCAAGTCCAGTTTTGGGGATTCTGTATAGTCTGTCGAAATTGTTTGTTCCCAGGTATTTAAGTCTTGTTTTGGAGAGATCCGGACAGAGACATAACAGATGCACCTGGCACGTTGCAAGCATCGCTGTGAGTTAATTTCAATTTATATGCGTGCGATGCAACCAGGCAGTGGGCTGTTAATACACCAAAGAGTGTTGTATAGCTCCTTCTATCGAGCGATATAACATATTCGGTGATCTTATCGATAAATGTATGCTTGCACATGGTATTAGCTACTCTACGGGTAGTCAATCTCTCTCTCTGTTTTGCTTTTTTCCACATGCACTCGTCCAATTGATTGTATATTACTTGCAGAGGCGTAAGTACTTCACTTATTTAATCCTCTGCAAATTCTACGCCGATTTTGGCGATAATTACTGTCTCGTTTCCCTCAATTCCCTCATGACCAGGAACCCAGTATACATACAGCTTATGGTCTGAGGCTAGTCTGTCTAGAGCTTCCTTGCGGTGCTGAGCATTTTTGGATGATGAACATGGAGATTTTATAGCTTTAATAGCCGCTTGGCTACCTACGAAGAAGTTTATGGCGCAGTTTACTGTAGCGTCCTCACAGACAAGTTCCGCCGCTTTCTTAACAGCAAAAAAATCAGCTCTTATGCTTAGTTCCGCAGAGTAGACGCCAGCCCCAACCCCTTCATAATTTTAGATCCGTCCGTGTATATGTTGAAAGTGTTGCGTTTCGGCACTATGCCTTTTCGCCAACCATTTCCTCTATAAACGTTTTCACCCTTTTACCCGAATTTATGATAGGTATCATATAGTTCGAGTCAACCACAGCCTCTTTATCGCTCGGCTAACTCTATCGCCTGATAGAACAGCTGTTGGAGTTGCTTATGGCCCCAGTGATACATAGCGCACTTTTCCAAAGATTTTAGGTACGTTTTCTTTCGCGTAACAGTCCACCACACCAATATGCCATATAGTAGTATAGGTCTAACAATTGCCGTGTAGCACCAATGTATCAGAGCGGGTGAGAGCATTCGTATTACATGCGTATAGAACATTCGTTGCTTTTCTCACCCACGACTACTCCAAGATATTTCGTATGTGTTTTTGGTAATAAAGTTGTGTTGTTTATATTAGTTTTTGTCCATGTGGGGACCTTGTGCTTTCTTGTGAAGAGAAGCATGCCCACTTTTTCTGCGTTTAAACCTTTATTGTTTTTAGGGTGTCATTTATCAGATCGCTCAACGTAGTAAGACATCTCTCCGTTATAACTATAGCGATGTCATCTGCATACGCTACTAATTTGGGAGCTTTGCCTTCAAAACGTGATTTTATTTACCACTAACAACCAGAGAAGCGTCGGGTCCGGGAGATTTAAAAGAGGCAAATGAGTTGGTTGCCCCCTCCAGTCTCTCGAAGGAGATTAAGTCTTTAAATGTGAACCCAATAGCGTTTCCGACCGGCTCAGTGTCACTCAGGCCAGCACAGCCAGGGAAGTGAACGCTAGTTAGTTCCTCAATAGATTCAACATTGTTTTTCGTCCAGTTGCCATTCTCTAGCCTGGCAAGGCTTGGCATGGAAGAGTGCTTTGATATCAGCCACCTTCACCGTTTTTTCTATGCTCACGCAGAAGTCTTTCCAAGAGCTTCTTTGGGAAGCCGTATTTCTTTTTTGTAAAGCTTAAGCATGTCCCTGTGCTCCTCCCAAACCACTTCACAGTCTGCTGACTTCGCCAGCTTGAAGA
>NW_023458786.1:0-27595 GCF_013731165.1 Rhagoletis pomonella
CACTTAGGGATTATAACCCTCAGGCAGTAGAATTCTCCTTTCTGTGTTGCCAAAGAAGGGGGGCTGAACACCTTTTGCAGAGAACACCTTTCTACGTAGGCGGCCTTCGGCCGCACTTAGGGATTATAACCCTCAGGCAGTAGAATTCTCCTTTCTGTTTTGCGAAGAAAAGGAGCTGAATACCTTTTACAGAGAACACCTTTGTATATTTTTAATGCTTACAGGGTTATATCCTATTTTCTTTTGTCTCTCATTCTTTTGCATATTTTGGAGTTTGACAGCGGAACTACGCCATTTAATTTGCATATGCAACAAAAGTCAGACGCATGATTTAGAAGGTGTTTTTATTTAATAAATTGTGATTGATTGGTTAATATTAAAGTTATAAAGAAAGTTATAGCTCATCGAGTAAAGTGTAAAGTGAAGGAGAATATAAAAATATATTGCTGATGTAGCTGCTTTAAGGAGAATAGGAGTGATAAATTTACGCTAATTTCCGAATTTTACAAAAAAGGGCATATTTCAAACCCAATTTGTAAATAAATTAGTGACCCAAAATTACAATAGTGGATGTTAAAATAATGGGTAGACCCTTGGCTACAAGTGTGTGCAATTTTTTTTTGGATCGGGTCACCCCTTTGGACGCAATACCCCGAAATAGGTGGGCCACTTACTAAACAGTACCCTAAAATAGTGCCATACAAGTTGGTTAAAATTACAAACTTTAATAACAAATTCCTAAAAAAGTATAAGGTTGCGCGCTTTGAAACTTCATACAGGGAACTGTTAGACCCCCCTCTACCTCCCATATTTTCCTTAATGCTGTACTCCGGGGTTACCAATCTAAAGCCCACCCTCTAGATGTTCACTATAGTTTACTTTAACTGAATTTGTAACAAAAAATCGCGAAACTTATTGTAATAATTAAATATTAATATGAAAACAATGCACAAATACTGGCGTCGCATTTATTCTGCTAGTTGCAACTAGGTGTAATAAAAACATGGAGGTGCTTGGTGTCATGAACGAAAGACACAAGATCACGCCTTCCCGAAAGAAAGAAAAAGTTATTTTCTAGCTGTTGAAATCTCGAAGCCATGTTTGTTGTAAGAAGTAAACAACGAAGAGAACAAAAAAAAACGCGTAATTGTTGAACGCATGAATAATCATTTTTATTATGCAAAGTCTTCTATAACTCATGTCGTTGTGTTCAATTATTCTTTACCTTATGTGTGCACACGTTGTCACAAGCGGAAATTAAGAAAATTGCATTAAAAAGCCACCACCAAATTGTAAACAACAACAAATGTAAACAAACGGCTAATGTCAAAGTCGCCCAAATTTTTTCCTAAATGCGATTATAACGGGCTACTAAGAAGGCGTGATCTTGTACTCTGGTTCATACTTGGTGTTGCCAATATCTTAAGGCTTGTTTTCACAATGTCAAATTCAATAGCATTTGTCTCAAATAAGTGAAAACACATTGTCAAATGGAACTAAAAAGCGGTATTAGAATTGATTTAGATCAGAATAGGTCTTCAGTCGTGTACATATGCTGCTAAATTGGTCCAGTCATATGTTGGCAAAACTTGTTGTCAAAATATGACAGCGAAAACCAGGCAACACTTTTAGAGAAGAGGCCTTATCATGAGTTTCATTTTCCCCGAACCGGTTCACTTTTCACGTTCGGTTTCCATGTTTTTATTATGGGCGGAACACAGATTTTCGGGTGAAATTTTTTCGGGCCAAACTCATGATAAGGCAGAAGGTTAGTTAGTGATGCCAATAACAATAAATGTCAAAGACTAAGTTTTTTACAATTAAAGCCCTTGCAAAACTCTTTTCTGCGTTGACGGCCGTCGGCAGCGCTTATGTATCATAATCCTTACTACGCAGAATTCTCCTTTCTGTGTTGCCAGAGAAGAAGAGTGCCAGAACTTCTTTCTGCGTAGGGGGCCTTCGGCCGCGCGCTTAAGGCTGATTCACATACAACTTTCTTCGCTTTGCTTGACAGTTCTTTGCTTTGACATATAAGATCGATGTAGGCATATGCATGAGTATGCTCACATAAAAAACGTTTGAAGCAAAACGAAGCAAAATCTTGGGCAACTCTCAACTTTTGTCCGCTTTGGCAATTAGCTGTCTACATGTATCTCTTCTCGTGCGCTTGCATTTGCATTTAATGACAAAAATTGGGTAAATAGGAATTTTTATGGAACAAATGCACAATACCTACAAACCTCGAATTAAAAAAAAAAAAATAGGATCTATAGAGACCATTGAGGTGAACATAACGGTATATATATTTTTTTTGGGAAACAACAACTACAATTATTAAAGGTCAACGTTAAATTATGCATTTTTTTAAACTAATATTTTTCGAAAACCTCTTCAAGAAATTTGACAATTTTAATGTATACATATTTATACATATACCTTTTTATAGTTTTCACAAAAATCGAATTAATGTGGAAAAAAAGTATACAGTGTTTTTGTGTATAAACTTCTTTTTGCGTAGGCGGCCTTCGGCCGCACTTGATGCGAAGAAAAGGCGCTGAAACCTGTTGCAGAGAACACCTTTCTGCCTAGGCGGACTTCGGCCGCGCTTATGGATTATAACCCTCACAAAGTAGAATTCTCTTTCTCTGTTGCGAAGAAAAGGCGCTGAGCACCTTTTGCAGAGAACACCTTTCTGCGTAGGCGGCCTTCGATCGCACTTATGGATTATAACCTTCACAAAGTAGAATTCTCTTTCTGTGTTGCGAAGAAAAGGTGCTGAACACCTTTAGCAGAGAACACCTTTCTGCGTAGGCGGCCTTCGACCGCACTTATGGATTATGTTGTATCATTACTATGTATGCATAAGAACACACTCATATAAATGTAGCATGTAACATAAACGAAAGAACATAATAAAAGAGTTCGCAATTGGCAAGCAAAGTGACAGGTTGTAACAGTTGGCGACGAGGACGAAGCACGCGAACGGTCGAACATTTCTTGCGTACAAAGAAAAATGGCACCTACACCGGAGGCTGTAACACCAGCGGCGGTTTTTCAATTTGATGCTTTCAACCCGAATACGACAAGGTGGTCACGTTGGGTGAAACGGTTTGAAACAGCTCTGGTGATATTCAACAGCGATCAGGAAAAAAAAACGTCAATTCTTACTTCATTACATAGGTGCGGCAAAATCTGCGATAAAATCCTACCACGTACACCAGAAGACATTACGTATACGGAAATCGTTAACACATTGGAGGAGCATTATAACCCAAAACCCAACGAAATTTTGGAGAATTACAGATTCCACTTACGGAAACAGGAAGGCGAGGAATCATGCACGGATTTTTTAATGGCGCTACAAAGATTAGCGGTCACATGTAAATTCGGAACGTACTTAAATACGGCAAGCTCCAAGGTCCAAGAAAGGTTACTGGAAAAGGGAGAGCTCACACTGAAGCCGTTAACATTGCAAAAGCCTACGAAGCAGCAGAAAAAGGCGGGATCGAAATCCGGAACTGCGCAAAGACAAATGAAACAAGCGTAGACAAAATACGAATACAAGGTAAACACAAACTGACACATGTCGGAATGTCGAAAATGAAAAGTCTTGGTCGAGCATATTGTTGGTGGCACAACATGGATAGAGATATCGAAAACTTGGTATCGAATTGCAACGCATGCCAGTTGGTAAGAGCAGAACCGAAAAAGAATACACCAGTGCATTGTTGGGCAACACCTACAAAGGTGTTCGAAAGAGTCCATGCGGACTATGCAGGCCCAATATTTGGAAGGTACTTATTCGTACTTGTAGATGCGTTTAGCAAGTGGCCCGAAGTACATATTGTCCCGAATATGAATACTGAAACTACAATACAACGGTGCGAAGATATTTTTGCTACTCTCGGGTTGCCCAACGTTTTCGTGAGCGACCACGGAACGCAGTTTAATTCAAAGGCGTTCCAAAGTTTCTTGAAAAACAACGGCATCACACATAAACAAGGCGCACCGTACCACCCCGCGACTAATTGCCAAGCGGAAAGGTTTGTGCAAACGGTAAAGACCAAACTACGTTCAGCTAATTGCACTTCGAATAGTATGAATCGCGAGCTGGCAAACATTCTAATGGCTTATCGTCGATCAATTCACCCTGCAACAGGGAAATCACCCGCGATGAATATGTTTGGTCGGCAGATCCAATCCAAATTATTTTTATTTATTTATTTTATTTATTTATTTTTTACAGTCTGTTAGACTTATATTGCAACAAAGATTTAAAATTCTTATAAATAGATTTTAGATTTAAAATGTAAATATTAAATATTAAATACAAAATACAAAATGCTCTACAGAAATTTTTAAATAACATTATTTCTTTATCACTGCAATTATTTTATGTCAATATAAACGCATGCAATTTCCTGGAAGTTATGTAGACGGTTGGAAAGGCCGAGTTTCCAATCCGCGCTATTCTTTTTGGGTTACTCCATTTATTGATATCTCCTGGGTGGTCGGAAAGGCCGAGTTTCCGATCCACCCAGTCGCGCTTTCGTGACGGTTGACGGTTGGAAAGGCCTAGTTTACAATCCGCTCGTTTATTGGTTATTATCTAAGGGTCTAGGTAGTCGGACAGGCCGAGTTTCCGATCCGCCTAGTCTCGATATCTTGGTGGTTGGAAAGGCCTAGTTTCCAATCCACGCTATTGTTGATACATCACTATCTTGTAGGCTGCGTTCTACAATAGGCAAATAGCAGCCGCTTGAAAAGAGTGATAGTATCACAATTTTTTATAGCCTCTGGTAATTCATTGAAGCACTTTAAGCCTTTATAGAAAATATTTTTTTTGTCCACTTCTGTTCTATACTTCGGGAGTCTGAAGCTGTTATTCTCTCTCAACAAATATGTATGCGTCTCATTTATATATCGGAGATTATCGCTAAGATAATCCGGCAGGTTGCCCTTCTTAACCCTTTAATGTCAAATGTTGCTTATAGGCAACATTATATATTTCTACGCGTAGTTTCTATAGTTGTTGTTATTTTTGCTAACGGTTTCTTTTTTACAGTAGCTAATGTGTGTGGGCATTTTCTTGAGAATTTATATTTAGAAAAGCTTAACAGGTGTTCATTTGAGAGCTAGTTTAAGTGGTGTGCTGACGTGTGCAAAAAAAAAGTGAAAATAATCGTTCTATAAAAATTCAAATAAAAACGTAATACGTAAGATTTTTTTTATAAAAAGTGAATTTTATTATAAATAACAGGTAATAAAATCAAATAAAGTTTACAAAACTAAAATAAAGTTTTTTGTTTTATGTCAGGAATTTCGCGAACACAATGTTGCTTATAGGCAACATTTGGTCATAGTAGCAATAATATTTTGTATTTTATTCTTTTAGAAATGCGTCCAAAAGGTCTTACAGATCTAGAAATAAAACAGATAATAAACTTCGATTGGAATAATTCTGATGATGAAGAAGATGAGGAAGAAGAAGAAGAGTTATATGATTCGAATCTGGAGAAATTCATTGAAGAAACGATGGATAAAGTAATGGAAAGAGGGGAAAACGTTGAAATAAATTTGATAGACGGTATTGTTGGAGAAGATGAGCATGCTGATGAAGAAGTTGAAAATGTTGCGGACACAGAAAACATCGCCGAGGTAAGTTATGAAAAAAATCAATCTGGAGAAATTGAGATGGAGGAACGCGGGCCTAACCGTTTTTGAAACTGCTTGGAAAGAAGATCAAGTTTGTCGAGAAGTCAAAGTGCCAATCAAATACTTCAATGAATTCTTCGATGATGAAATAATAAACAAGATTTGCAACGAAACAAATCTGTATTCAATGCAAACTAAAGGAGTAGAGCTAAACTGTTCGCCATTCGAAATTAGGCGATTCTTTGGTGTACTTCTTTATTTAGGCATTATACAAGTTCCAAATTTGAGAATGGCTTGGATGCCAAACTTCAGGTTAACGGCTGTTGCAGATTCTATTTCAAGAGCGCGTTTTGAGAAAATCAAAGAATCTTTCCACATAAATGATAATTCTCAACAGCCGGAGCGCATAAAAGTTGTATAAAATCAACCACCGTTCCAAGAAGTGGTATATGCGTATAGTGTACTGGTGTCTTAGCACAGCAGTAGTCAATAGCTGGTTGATGTATAGAAGGGGCCTAAAAAATCAAGCTGGGAAAACGAAACACATGTCATTGTTAAACTTTCAACTGATGATATCAAACGAGCTTTTACACGCGTCTGATATGGAGCCAGTAAACCAACGCAAAAGAGGTCGCCCATTGGCAGCTCTTTCAAGCATAGACTCAGATTCATCATCACCGTCGTCTCCAGCACCATCAAATATTTCAAACGTTTCATCACAAGGTTCATCGCAATCTACAAAACGATCATATATATCTAAACCTCCAAAATCCATGCGCCTCGATCAAGTCGGTCATTGGGTTGAATGGGGAGCAAAAGGAAGGTGTAGGTTATGCCATACCGGGATTCCAAAATCCAAATGCTCAAAATGTAAGGTACATTTATGTTGTAACCCCCAAAAAAACTGTTTTGCTTCATACCATACATAAAAAGTTAATAAAAGTAATAAAAAAATAAATAAATATCAATATTCCTTTGTGTTTTGAAATATACCACTATGGCTAAATGTTGCTTATAGGCAACTTCTCATAACTGTAAAACCAGAAGTCCTAGAGCCTTGAAATTGATATCAGTTCATATTTAGGACTCTAACTTCAACCTAACGTAGTAAAAATATTTTTAACCGCGCCCACTTTAATTCTGACATTAAAGGGTTAATATTGTACACAAATTTCATAGCGTGGTAAAAAACTTGTTGCTTCACGCTTAACCAATTCAAGGTTTCAAGCATACATCTGGTTGGTGTGTCATACGGTTTGTTGAGGATGAATCTCATCGCTCGGTTTTGCATTTTTTGCAGCTTATCTACATGGGAGTCCCCCGATAGGAAGAAAATCGTGGGGCAGTATATAAAGTGCGGTTCTACTATTGACCTGTACACCAACGTTTTATATCTTCTTCCCAAGTACTTACACGATCTCTTTATAAGGCCAATTTTTTTAGCAATCTTGTTGACTGTATACTCAACGTGCTCATCAAACTTTAGTTTGTTGTCTATGTATATTCCTAGGTACTTGACAATTTTCACCTCTTCGATATTTTCATCTTTGATTTTTAATTCACGGCTTATGGAGTCAGCATTTGCCGCTCTGGAAAATACCATAAAGCTAGGCTTTTTCACATTCAGTTTGAGTTTATTTGAAAACAGCCATCGATACAAAGAATGAAGATCTTCTTGCATTTTGACAATCGCATTTGGTAGTTCCCTATCACTGATCGTTAACAAGGCATCATCCGCAAAGAGTTTTATTTTACAATGATTGAGAGAACTTTTAATATCGTTTATATATATATTAAAGAGTAGGGGTGCCAAAACTGAGCCCTGTGGTAATCCGATGTCTACGGCTATCTTACTAGACATCTTTGAATTAACTATTGTTTGTTGCCTACGATTACATAGAAAGCTTCTAAACCAGTCAAGCTCAGTGTTTTTTATACCAATGTATTTTAGTTTATCCAACATTCGGACCCTATCAACGGTTTCAAATGCTCTTTTAAGATCAATAAACACTGCCACTACATTAAGGTGTCTGTTCAGATCTTCTTTCCATTGAGAAAGCACCAGATTCAGCGCAGTCTCACAGGAATGTTTAGCTCTGAATCCAAATTGTTCTTTTATGAGTATTTTATTGGATTAAACATAGTACTGTAGCTGGTTTTTCACAACGGTTTCTAGCATTTTTTCCAAGCTAGGGAGAGTATTGATGGGCCTAAGCTCCTCAGCTTTAACCGTTTTTCTAACTTTCTTGACGGGCACTATTGATGAAATTTTCCATTCTTCCGGTACTGATCCTGACTGGAGACTCTTATTTATAAGTAGGGCATAGAAATATCCCATATAATCAGCAGAGTCCTTAATAACACCTTCAGAAAGTAGGTTGTTTCCCCCAATTTTCCGCTTAAATTTTTTGGCAATTTGAAGAATGTCTTCCGTTGAGACCTCTTCAAATTTTAGCGTACTTGTGGGAGCTCGTTGCTCGAAAAAATCATAGTTTACACACTCTATATTGGTATGTATTTCCAAAATGCTGTCCACGAAAAAATTATTTAGGTTTTCCGCAATTTCAAAGCTGTCTACGTAGTTGGTGTTATTTATTATCACTTCCTCAATATTTTCTTTGACCTCCGTGTTATTGACTACCTCCTTTAAGTATTTCCACATGAGTCGGCTGTCACCCTTATTTATTTCCACTTTATGCTCTAAGTATTTAATTTTTTTACACCTTACCATTTTCTTATATCTGCTTCTCACTAAATTATATTCACCCCAGTACCCTGACAACACTGCTTTCTCATGGGATTTAGATTTATACTTGTTCACCTCTGTCAATTGCCTATCATACCATTTGTTCCTCTGCCTAATGCGAGTTATTTTTGAGTAAGTCAACTGCCTCATGGCCCACATAATGCAATGAGTAATATACTCCACCATACCGTCAGCATCGAAAAAATTTAAGCTCGAGAAATCGCACTGCCTTAGTAAACTTGTTAAGTTCTCAGGGTTATATCTCTCCCAGGAGATTACTTCTGCCTCCTTAGCAAGTGGGTTAAGTTTATTGACATTTAGTCGAAACATTATTGTTTCGTGGTCAGATATTCTATGATTCACGACCTTTTGGCATATATCTCGGTTATCATTGGAATACAACAAGTCAATACGTGTTTCCGAATGTTCCGTCACCCTCGTATTAAAATTTATCAGCTGTTGCATTACATTTCGCAGCTATGTGGTTAAATCCCTTGCATTTGAAACAGAAAGTAACATCCATTCCATCTTTGACTCTACATTTTTCCCAACCTATGTTTATTTTTTCGCTTGCCAGCACGGCGGCAAAGGCATCTACATCTGTTTCTACTAACGCATTATAATGTTTTGCATTTCCTCTTTTTGTTTCAAAACATTTCAAAATTTTGAAATTACCATTTTTGAAGCATTCATTCTGTTTTTTTATCATATCCCTGAGCTGCTCATTCTCATGTTTAAAGCTCATTCTATATACCATGAACCTTGGCTTGGCTACGTTTGGGATTTTTATTTCATATCTATCACTCATTTTATTCTCTAGTGCCTTTTTGATTTTTTCACGCTCAGCCTCATTTTCTGTTTGTATTACTACAGTTCCACTTTTCCTCCCCTGTACACTATTAATTTTCAAGCCCGAGGGGTCAACATTTTTGTTCAAATCTTCTTTTGTTTTTCCCACTTCCTGCTTCTCTTTTGGTTGTAGAACTAATGGCTTCTCTTTATTTACTTTCGGCGGCCTATTATCTTTCGCAGTATTTCCTTTAAAGAGATCCGCGTAAGTGGCTTTCGCCCGCTGACCTGCTAACGCGTCAGCAGTCACCGATTTCTTTATCTCTTCACAAATTTTTTTGTTCTCATTTTCATTGCGCACTATGGCTTCGCAAAGATCATGGCTTTGCTTTTTTACGCCGTCAGCTATTGACTTAATTTGGTTCACTTCGAGAATACTCGCCTCACAGGTTTTTTGTACTCTTTGCATTGCATCAGTGCGTTCCCCAAATTTTTTCTCTATTGATTGCAAGAGAAGTTTAAGCTCTTTCACTTGCATTTTTTGCGACTCCTGGAAGTCATCATTACACTCTTGGATCTTTTGACTATTTTTCTCTATTGTTAAGTTCATATTTCGGAGCACCTCATCGACATTGTGACATTGGTTACACATAAAGCGCACAAAGTTGTTTTCTTTGAGTACATTCGCACTGTACTCATCCAATTCAGAGCATTTTTTTGCCCAGTGCCACACTTTACCACACACACCATCACAGCGGATTCCGCTGTCCCCGCGAATTGGATTCTTGCACTTATGGCATTTATCCATTTTCGCGCCTTATTGTTTTTGTCACCTCACTGCACTTTTAGACCAGCGCTGACTATGGTGATGTCTGGCGAGCTACCTGGTGGGTGCGTCGTCGTTCATTGTGCAGAATATCGAATCGTCTATCGGGGTCGATGAAGCGGCTAATCTGGCCACCGACTTTGCTTCCGCGGAACACCGGACTTATATCAACTTTTCTAAAGCTGATTGGAAAGGCTTCGCGGAATTTACTGAAAACACCTTCGCTGCTCTCCCACTCCAACCGACGTCCACATTGGTGAACCTAAGTTCCGCAGGGCTGACACCGCTGCTGCAGCTCGCTTCGTACCGGCGGGATGTATTACGGACCCACGTCCAAATTTCCCTGCTGAAGCGGCTGTTCTAGCCGATGAGCGTGACAGCCTTCGTCAACTAGTGAACGTACATGAGCGGAAGAAGTGGGAAGAGCATCTGAAGACCTGTAACGTCACCTCTGGTGTGAGTAAGCTTTGGTCAACCGTGAGGTCACTGTCCAATCCGACGAAGCACGCCGACAGGGTCGAAATTTCTTTCGGCGACCATGCTTCGTCGGACCCGGAGCGATGCGCGAGCTATTTTAGCCGGCAGTTCATACTGTATCCTCCGGTGGACAAAGCCGAGCGTCGAGTGACCAGAAGGATGCACAAACTGCCAACAACTTGTGCCCTCCTTGCTTTCACTTGCGGTGAAGTTCAGGTGGCCATCGGGAAGGCGAAAGCCTCCAAAGCCACGGGTCCCGACGGAATATGCATGCTGATGCTGAAATATGTGGGTCCTGCGGGGGTAGCGTACCTAACGGAGCTCCTCAATTTGTCTATGGCCACTCTCATCATCCCAGACATCTGGAAGGTGGGGAGAGTGGTCCCACTGCCCAAACCGGGGAAATCCGCCAACAAAGGAGATTCGTATCGGCCGATAACACTCCTTTCCCCGGTAGCGAAGACACTCGAGGTCTTGCTGCTCCCGTATTTCACGAACCACCTGACCCCAGCGAAGCATCAGCATAGTTTCTGTAAAGTGCACAGTACAACAACAGCATTTAACGCCATAAACACTCAGATAACTCATGGCCTTAACCGTAACCGTCCATGTGACAACGATTCTAGTAGTGTTGGACCTGTCAAAGGCGTTCGACACTGTCAGCCATTCCACGCTACTAGAAGATATAGAGGCTTCCTCTCTCCCACAGAGGCTCAAACGGTGGTCGGCAAATTATCTGAGTGGTCGACACTCGTCGGTAATGTTTAGGGACAAATCGAGTAAACTCAGTATAGTAGTAATAAATTTTAAAATAATTAAAATTAAGCTCTATATTTTTATGTAAGTTCTTATGGAAAGCTTTATGAATACTCAAAATTTTTGAAAAACATAATTTCCATTTCAAATTATTAACAATGAAATAAAATAAATTTAAAATTAAAGGTATTCACAAAACCAATAAATTTAATAAGCATATGTATATATAACATATTTTAATCCTACATTACTCTCCCTTCAAGAGTTTTGATGTCTAATAAATTAAATGTAACTTTCTTTTTTAATTTTACTTCATTAATACTTAATTCATTTAATTAATTCATTTATAGTTATATCTATTAATTGGAATTGTTTTAACTTCACCATTAATTTCTACCCTAAAATATTTCTTGTCTCTTTCAATAACTTTGTAGGGTCCTTCGTACGGTTGTTGTAATGGACATTTATTTATAGAACGAACGAAAACAAATTTGCAGGTTTGAAGATCCTTTGGAATATAAAAACAAGTACTAGAATTTTGATGATGATTTAAATTTGAATTAACATTTCGAAAATGTTCACGCAAACAATTTAAAATCTCAGATGAAGAAAAATTCTCCGCTGATGGGACAACAAGTTCACCAGGCAAACGTAAATTTTGCCCGAAAACCATTTCAGCAGGTGTAGCTGAAATATCTTCTTTATAAACTGATCGTAATCCCAAAAGTATTATCGGTAGTTCATCCATCATACCACCTTCCAGCTCCATCTCTGGCCATAATAACAGCTTTTAATTGCCTATGAAATCTCTCAACCATACCATTACCTTGCGGATGGTATGCAGATGTAGCAATATGATGATGACTACCTAGTAATTTAATTAGCTCTGAAAATAATTTGGATGTAAATTGACTTCCTTGATCAGTCGTAATTTTTAATGGAACTCCAAATCGTGAAACATATCCAGTAAAAAATGTATTTGCAATCGTGGTAGCCGAAATATCTCTTAATGCATGTGCCTCTGGCCAGCGAGTAAACCTATCAATTATTGTCAAAATATAACGATGACCTTTTGAAACAGGCAAAGGACCAACAATATCTAAATGGATGTGTGGAATTGGAATTTTGCTAATAGGAGATTTCGTGTTACGATGGACTTTCGATTTTTGGCAACTAACACATTCTTTTGTCCATATATTGACTTCCTTAGTCATTCTCGGCCAATAATATCTTAACAATAAGTCGACGAGTAGCTTTTGTACCAGAATGTGAAATACCATGAAGCATATTAAAAACCTTACGTAAACTAGTTGGTATATATGGCCTCGGATTTTCCCGTTATCTCACACCAAATATTGAAATTTAATAAAAGAATTTGAATTAACTTTAAATTTAAACATTTAGATCCAATTTTTAAATCATTAAGCTCATCATCTTTTTGCTGTTCATTTTGTAAAATTTTAAAATTTAGCTCCGTATTTTCAATTACATTAACTTCAAAAGCTCGAGATGGTATATCAGCTATAATGTTTGACTCTCCTTTAATATATTGTATATTATTAGTGAACTGTGCGATGTATTCCAAATGACTCGTTTGTCTTGGACTACGTTCTGTTTTTGAATTCAAAACATTGATTAAAGGTTTATGATCTGTGAAAACAGTAAATTGTCTTCCTTCCAAAAGGTAACGAAAATGTTTGACATTTAGATAAATCGCCAAAAGTTCTCGATCGAATGCACTGTACTTAGTCTCAGGCAGAGACAATTTTTTGGAGAAAAAAGCAATTGGCTCAATGTTATTATTAAAATGTTGCTGAATGATACCTCCAATTGCCGCATTAGAAGCATCAACAGTTAAAGATAATTTAGCGTCTTTGTTAAAATGATTTAACAATATCTCAGACGCAAACCTATCCTTAATGCATTCAAAGGCTTGGTGTGAATTATCATACCAAATTAACGATTTTTCTCGTCTCTTGTTTGTTCTATTAATTAAATCTGCCAATTTCGGTATATACCTATGATAATAATTAACCATACCTATAAATTTCTGTGCTTGTTTAATAAAATTTGGACGCTCAAAATTACGAATAGCTGCTACCTTATTTTCAGAAGGCCGAATCCAAGCTCCAGATATATTATGTCCTAAAAAATCAATATTTGAAACACCAAAAGTACATTTGCTTTATTTAATATTTAAACCGTACTCCGTTAGGCGTTGAAAAAGCACATGTAAATCTTTTAAATATTGTTCTTCATCTTCACTTGCAATAAGTAAGTCGTCGATATAGGCAAAAATAAAATCTAAACCACTAATGACTTCATTAATAAGTCTCTGAAAAGTCTGCGATGAATTTCTATGTCCGAAAGGCATTCGTGTAAATACAAACATGCCGAAATAAATATCCTCTTCCGCCATTGGAATTTGATGACATGCCCCTACTAAATCCAATTTAGAAAACATATTTTTATTTCTGAGATTCATATTAAAATCATGAATATGCGGTAAGGGATAACGATCCGGAACAGTTACTACATTTAATCTTCGAAAATCTCCACAAGGACGCCAATCATTCAATTCTTTTTTAGGTACTAAATGAAGAGGAGATGCAACTGAAGAATTGGAAGGTCTGCCAATTCCTGTTTTAACTAAGAAATCGAATTCAGCTTTAGCAACATTGTATTTAATTATGTCTAACCGCCTGGGTTTAGAAAATGGAAGACTTCCTTCCGTTACAAGGCGATGTACCATCGAATGTTTAACTGGCTTCATATAATCTGGTTCCTCAATAAGCGAAGAAAATTGTTTTAATAACTTTGTATATTGATTATTAACTATAAATAATTTTGGAAGTGAAATATTACAAAATTCGAAATTGTATTTACAGAAAGATTAGTCAATGGATCAACTAAACGTTTGTGCTTGATATCAATTAGAATACCACATTTACAAAGAAAATCAGCTCCAATGATTGGCTTTGTTATGTCAGCTATTAAAAATGTGAAAGGAAATTCGCGTCTTAAACCTAAATTAACGTTCAAAAGCCTTTTTCCAAAAGTCGAAATCGTCGAACCATTAGCTGCAGTAAGAATTATGTCAGATATTTTTTTTGTATGAGGAAATTTTGATACCGGAAGTACCGAAATTTCTGCTCCACTATCAATTAAGAAATTTTGTCTATTCTCTTTATCAAAAACAAATAAGCGACGTGTTGAAATATCTTAATTTCCGTTGTTTGTCGCTGTAACAACGGACGAATTTAGTTTGTTGAATCCTTATTCTTAGAATATGAACAAGGTTGTTCACATTTATTTGCTCTATCACCAAATTTATAATGATATTTGCACATCCAATTCGGATTGTCTCTAGATTTTGATCTACGCCTAAATGAATTGCCAAAACTGTTTCTTTGAAATGATCGTGATCTACTTCGATTTTGACTCAAATGATGTTTAATTTCAGATAATTGCAAAGAAAGCTTTTGAAAATTTTCGCACACGATAGAAGTTGTTCTTACTAAATTGTCAATAATCAAATTTTGCTGTTTAAAATTTGAAATATTATTAATTGAAGAGATTTCATTTTTTTTTTCTTACTTCCCAAATGTTATCCCTAAATTAGTGAGTTTTGTGAGAGAATGAACTGTATTTTAATTGAAAATTCTTAAAAATAAATAAATAAACATGAGTGGCAAACAATATCACTTTGAAATGGGGGTGCTATTGTATTGGCTAATACTGTATATATAACATATTTTAATCCTACACTCAGAAAAATAAAACAGGGGGTTCCACAGGGTGGTGTCCTTTCCCTGCTACTGTTCAATATTTATATTTCAAAGCTCCTTCAACCACCAGAGGGAGTCTCGATTGTCTCTTACGCCGACGATTGCTCGATCATGGCGACTGGGAATGGAATTGATGACTTCTGTTCGAAAGTAAACGGGTATCTCTCCGATCTTTCTCGCTTCTTCACTCCAAAGTGTCTAGCCCTCTGCCCTACGAAATCCTCTGCGACCTTGTTCACAACCTGGACGAAGGAGGAGGAGGACCAATTCCGACGGTGAATAACCCGAAAATGCTCGGAGTAACATTCGACAGCCTGCTCTCCTTCTCTGCGCACGCAACCGCTATTGTCAATAAAGTACAGAGCCGCAAAAAGGTCCTTAAGTCGCTAGCCGGCAGTACTTGGGGCCAAGACAAAGAAACGTTGCTGGCAACATACAAGGCAATAGGCCGGCCGGTTTTAAACTACACAGCACCAGTGTGGTCGCCGGGGACTAGTAGGACGCAGTGGATGAAGCTACAGACAGCACAGAACACAACACTCAGGACAGCGACCGGATGCCTCCTGATGTCGCCAGAACACCACCTTCATAACGAGGCACAAATGCTCCCAATCAAGGAGCATAACATAATGCTCTGCAAGCAGTATCTGATTGGGAGCCACCGATGTGGCCACCCAAACAGACAGCTGCTTGCAGAGGAGCCCTCGCCTAGGCACGTCAGGAGGCATCTATACGAACTAACGGACGAAGTCCAGAGGTTCATCAAACAGTCTCTGGACCCGTCAGCATACCGACTGGCCCTGAAAGTCATTCACAGGGACTCAGTCTCGGGATACGTAGACTCTAGCCCTGTGAATGCCGTTAGAGGCATACAACCACCGGACATAGACGTGACGGAGCTTCATCTGCCTCGGGAGACAAGAACCACAATAGCCCAACTTCGCTCTGGCTACTGCAGCAGGTTAAACTCATACCTGAGCAGACTGAATGCGGATGTGCCAAATGAGTGGACCGACCCTGTAGAGGCTGCACGCTTCCTAGGGCTGCCGTTAGTGGAAATTGACGACAACGACCGAGATATCAACCGATCTGGGTGGGGTTGTTGTAGCCGCTACAACAACAAAAACAACAACCAAAAGAGAAATTGCCGAAAATGGGCAACAAAAGTTTCTGTGTGTGAGCGCAGTCAATGTGTCGCAACTCTGCATGTAGAAACAGTTTGAATACCGCAGTATAACAGTATCCAAACATTGTATTGATACGTTTTGGAAGTCAGTCATATTAAATCACGTTTATCAGTTTGCGCACATAAAAAGGAAAAAGCGACGACTTTGAGGGCCAGTTTTTCAGTGCTGGTAAATGTGAAAAATGTAAATGTTTGGCCAAATACTTGAATACTTAGTGATGTAGAATTTTATCTTTTTTCATTTGGTAGTAAAAACTTCTTTGTACTTTGAAATTCATTTTTTGAATTAATCTCCAATATCGATATCAATGACCCCACTGTGCAGCAACTGGCTTTAACACAAATAACAAAAATTTACATAGAAAGTGTTATTTATAAAATTTTTCCCCTGTTAAAGTTTATTTTTCAAAAAAGGAAAAATCGAATATGTTTTAAACAAGTTTTTCGTAAATGTTTTAATTTACATGTTTTTAACTTATTTAAACATTGTTTTAAACGCTTTTAATAATTCAATACTTTCGAAATTAAGGGTAGAAAGAAATCAAATCCAGCGAAGAACTAATCAAATATCTATTAGAAATAAATAATAAAAGGGGTCTTAAATTCGTAAAACCCTCGTAAGCCTCGTAAAGTTCATAAATTTATGAGCCTTGTAAAAGAACTGTCACGAGCCCCCCGTAAATTTACGAGGCAAATTTGATGCGCAAACGACCTCGTAAACTTCAATGTTGCCGAGAGGCCGACATTTTTATGCTACAATGTATGATAAAACAATGAAAAAAATAAAAAAAATTATACGCGAATAAAATGAATGTATTTCATCCACTAACTGTATTGACTTAGGTTTTCTGCTAATTTTCGGCATTTTTAGTTGTATTTTAGCCAAGAATGATAAGAGACAAGATGGCGGGATGTTATGGGAAATACTACAAAACAAAAATTGCTTCACAAAATCCTGGTTGATCTGTCAAACAGTCTCTTTACCCACCTATTTAAACCTTTTCACAAAGGAGCGTTCTCATAAAAGCCTCGTAAACTTACGAGTTTTACACGCTTTAAGACTTTACGAGTTTAAGGGAATCCCCTAAATGTTTACCATTAAAATGAACGTTATATAAATAAAAAGTAGTCTTGTGTATTATTGAGATTTGATTGATGAATTAAATAAAACCATTTCAGTCCTTGTCCGCACCCATAGACGAGCCTCTGCCTCTTTCTGGATTAAGCGCCCTCATAATCGTAACAAATTTTGTTGCTTTCTCGGTGCCAAGCCTGTTGCGTAGTTTCGAGTGAACCAACCCAAAGCTCGAATACAATCTTTCAATTCTCACAGAAGAAGCAGTGGCCGTAAATAACTGATTTGTGGCCTCTACAATCTGTGCATCTATTTTACTTCCCATCGATCTCCACCAGACCGACACATGATTTTTTTTTTCTTCTTTTTCTTCCGATAGTCCTTCACCTTTATGTTTGGGGTCTAATATATAGGCCGCAAAATGTGCAGCTGTCATTGCAGCGGATGAGGACAAAATTCGGACGATAAGGGCCATTATGTTGCTAATAAAACCAGCGTTTGAAAGTGCTTCCATTTTTCTTTTTCATATGCTTCGAGTTTGCTTTGGCTGTGAGAAAATTCAAAGCCAACAGCTAAGCGAAAGTAAAAACAAAAAAAAAACCGAAGCTGTACTGTCGATTTGCTGATGTCATCTTCGCCTATGCTCACTGCCAAATACAATGCCGATATCAAGAGTATTGCCGCTTCGTCTGCTTTTTCATGTGTTGTTGACGTTACTTCTCCTGATGTAATTGATACGACACCATTATCGTATGCGAATGCTGTTTCTGGTTCTCTCGTCAGTGCTAAAAGTAATAAAAAGCAAACATCTGCTAATACTAATACACTTCCTAACACCAATGCTTCTACTGCTGATACTGTTGTTGCTAGTAATTCTGGAACCATGTGCGCTCTCGGACCTGCTGCTGCTAAGAGAAATAATAACGAGACATCCGCTAGTGCTAATGCACTTTCTAACGACTTCTGGTGCTGGTGTACGGAAAGACAATAAAACAAGTGCCAGCGTTGTTGGTAGTAATCCCAGTAAAGAATTGGATGTTGTTGTTCCGCTCAAATGGTTGCATTTGTCGTCTTTTAAGCCCTCTGTCAACGAAAATGACATCATAAATTTTGTCCCTAAACATGCATCGATTGATTCTAACAGCATCTCTTGCTATAACCTTATTAAAAAAGACCTTTCTGCTGACTCTTTGAAGAAATTGGTAAGAGTTAATTTCAAGTTGGGTGTCTCTTTATCAGACTATAATAAACTGCTAAGCTCAGCTGATTTGCTTGACCTTGGTTTGTCGGTCCAAACAGGAATCTTTATTTACGGTTGATGGATAGCTCGTTTCCAATGGATGGTGGCAAGAAAGTGGCTGACTTACGTGTAATGATTTTGTATTACCGGCTTATGGTGACTCAATTGCTGTCAAATGAATAGTCCAGATTTGATGCTCACAACTTCTTCATTCTACGCAACAACATGGCTGGGGATTTGCCGGAAGGAATGTGACGGCACCTTTTGCCTCTATTAATTTCCACTGAGGGGTGAGTATCAACTCCCCGAATGTCGCCAGCTTTTGATACAAGTGTTTTATCCACTTGAAATACTTGGTCGTAATTCCGTTCTGCGAGGGCTGATGAGTGTGGTTCGCTCCGTGTCCAATTCCAAAAAGAGAAATATATTTTTCTAGCCTCGTGGTATGTGACCACCGATTCTTTTATCGTATGTCAGTGTCGCGTTTTCTCATCTTCAGCGACACGTTAACAAAAAAAATGTGGAGCGTTTAGTAGGGATATGAGAATGGTGGTTCGAATGCGATTCACGGGCTGTGGTTTGATCGGCGTTAGACCTTACATCGAAATCGTTCTACATGATCTTCATCAACCCCATCCTGACTCCTTCAGTTCGCCTTTAAGCGCATATGTATGTACAAATGTTCCGTCTTTCGTATTTAGTTTCAGTACGCATTACATAAGCTACGGTAGATGAAAGGCATTGGTAAATGATTTGGTTATGAATCCTTTCTTGTTTGCTTTGATCGATTTACTAGCAATGTACTGAGGATATAATATAACAAAACTATGGATATAACAAAACTAAACTTAATTAATTTATACAAGCCGGGTACCCTGTAATAAGGCAGAATCAATGGAGTATGGAGGCCTGCCATATATTCTTCGAAATTCTTGAGAAGGCGAATGTACTAAATGGGTTAACGTCTTGTGATTAAATCGGCGGAATAATTGCCAAGCACTCGGTGTTTAGCATCGATCAGTTCATATGAATTCGAACCAAGTTTCCGTGAAACATAGGCTCTAATTTTTGGTGGGACTAGTTTTTGTGCATAGCTCTCTCCGGCCACGGACTGTTTAGGATTGCGAATGTACACTTCCGAGCCTATCTCGAAATGGCGTTCTCTTTTGCGGGTAAATGCCCGTTGTGCGGTTTGTTGATATTGTTCGAACTGTTTGTCTCGAATTTCATCAGCCAGAACTTTACGCTGTTCCACATCCTGTGTATGGTATGGATTTACATCCAATAATAATTTATATTCGTTTCCAATTTTCACATATTCACTGCCAGTGTGCAGGAAATATGGCGTGTAGCCCGTGGCTGAATGCACTGAAGTGTTAATATCATGAATAACACAGGACAGATGGTTAGGTCGCCGAAACAACAACCCTTGGTCGGGTAAAACCCGTGTCATTCCGGTACGTAGAACCGGCTGTCGCGGGAATGTCGTGTAATTGGTTGTCGTAACCTTCTGTTCTATTAGCCTTGATAACCGACTATATGATGAAATATTTCTTTCATAAATAAATTGTGTTGATTTATTTACTTCCTTAGATGTCTGATTTTATTACTATGTATAAACAAACTTTATATTTACATTTATATAATATATTTATAATACTTTTTTGTTGTTTTTCAGGAACGTGTTGGCCGTAGGTTAGGGGGTTTGAGAGTTTTAAACTCTTATTGGGTGGCTCAGGACGCGTCTTATAAATATTTTGAAGTCATTTTAGTGGACATCCATCATAACGCTATAAGAAGAGATCCAAAAATAAATTGGCTTTGTAAGCATGTTCATAAACATCGTGAGCTTCGTGGTTTGACCTCAGCTGGCAAAAGTTCTCGTGGAATTGGCAAGGGCTACCGTTATTCGCAGACTATTGGAGGTTCCCGTCGTGCTGCATGGAAACGCAAAAATACTTTGCAAATGCATCGTAAACGCTAGAGCGATATTTTTAGTTTTGATATGCTCGCAAAATATAAAGATACGCGTGTTTTCGAAGAATGTATTTTTATTTTTTGTTCGGAGTCTGATGACCGAAGATGCTTAAATGACTTTCCTTCACTGTATGAACTGTGAGCCGCAAAAATAAGTAATAAGTCCCTTCACTTACATTGATCCTTCTGTTTATTACAGGAACCTTGTTGGCAAAAATTAAAATGTTTGAACGCAGATTATGGTTATGGTTATGTAGGGGTGGTCTACCGCCCCCTTGCACTTTGTCGTTCCCACGACAGTCAGGTCTACGCAATCGGAACGACAAAAATTTTTATCGCCACTCCAGCATCGCTCGGCAAAAATTTGTTGGGGATTTCCAACAACACTTAAATCAAAAAATTTACGAATTTGAAAAATTGCTCTCACTCAATCCGAGTGAAGTCGCCAGCACAAATTATTCAGACTAACACCCTTATTCTAGAACCCGAATTATCGTAATTCGTTAATTCGTAGCAACGTTACGAAAAACAAAAAATCGACATTCCCACGACAGCCGGTTCTACGTACCGGAATGACTGGGGTTTTACCCGACCAAGGGCTGTTGTTTCGGCGATCTAACCCCGTTTAGGTCGGCGAAATACATCAAACGTTGCTCGATCCTAGGGCTACACCTCCGCAGCCTTCTGCTCAGGGCTGGCATAGAGTCAAACCCAAGGCCAGAAATCTACCCTGCTGCGTATGCCAGAGACGACTGCATACAAACTCCACCTCGGTCAGGTGCAAAGCCTGTGACGGGTGGAGTCACCTCCGTAGCTGCTCGGGCCTGCGTACGCACCGGCAATGGACCACGTCGTTCGTGGCACCATGCTGTGCGAACCGGACCGCCCTCACGGCAAACCACCACCACCTGGGCAGCACACAATCAACACACCCACACCCCAACACAACACAACAATGGACACACAAACAAACACAATAGCACCCACACACCGCCGCCGGCAACTCCTAGTCCCTCCGACAATCTGCTCTGTTTGTCAGTCCAGAATATACCGTAACGTGACATCAGTCAAGTGCAACTCTTGCCTCGGCTGGTGCCACTTTAGGGCGTGCTCAGGACTTCGCAAAACACGAGATTGGACGAGTGGCTATGTGGGCCCCTGCTGTGCTGCCCCGTCGCATCCCTCCCCCGCGACGCCTCCAACCACCACCACAAGGCAGCACCCCTTTTGCAGCACGTACAGCAGGGGGCCGGCAGGCAACACAACTCTTTAACACCACACATCACAATCGGTCTCCCAAGGCACACAAAGGTGCTACAATTTAACTGTAACGGACTCCAGAGCAAGATCGAGGAGATAACTGTCTTTATGGGAAGGCATGGAATATTAATAGCTGCGGTCCAAGAGACGAAGTTGCACGGCAATTCAACCCTGTTGATTTGCGCCGGATACAACGTGCACCGTCGAGATCGCGAGCGAGATAATGGTGGGGGTTTAGCGTTCATCACGCACCACACCGTGCAGTATCGTCTCATTGAAGCAGACATCGACCGCGGGGATACCATCCTAGAATGTCAGGGTATTGCTATCCGGTCTGCGATGTTGAGCTCGAAATATTAAACGTATACATACCCCCTGTCACCTGCTGCCCGGCTGGTTATCACCCTGAAATAGGTGCGCTACTCAGAGGTGAAAACCGTATGGTAGTTGGTGACTTTAACGCGCACCACGATCTCTGGCACTCAAGCCTTGCAAATGATCGTAGGGGACTACATCTGGCTGAGCAGATAGGCGATTCGAAATTCTGCACAATGAACGACGACGCACCCACCAGGATTATGGGCAGCTGCTGCAGCTCGCCAGATCTAACAATTGTCAGCGCTGGTCTGATAAACTGCGTATCATGGCGACCTATGCTGACTCTAGCATCAGACCATCTGCCCATAGTCATCTCGATTGATAAACCTGCCGACTTTGCTTCCGTGGATCACCGGACTTATGTCAACGTTTCCAAAGCTGACTGGAAAGGCTTCACGAATGTTACGGAGGGCGCCTTCACTGCACTACCCATACCAACCGACGTTCATGTAGGTGAACGTAATTTCCGCAGGGTTGTCACCGCTACTGCAGCTCGCTTCATCCCAGCAGCATGTATTAAGGAACCACGTCCGAATTTTCCTGCCGAAACGGCTGTTCTAGCTGATGAGCGCGACAACCTTTGTCAGGCCGATCCCGGAAATCCCCGTATTAGGGATCTCAATTCGGAGATTCGGCAACTTGTGAACGTACATAAGCGGAAGAAATGGGAAGAGCATCTGAAGACCTGCAACTTCGCCTCTGGTGTGAGCAAGCTTTGGTCTACCGTGAGGTCGTTGTCCAACCCGACGAAGCGCGACGACAGAGTCGAGATAGACTGGTGACCACGCTTCGTCGGACCCGGAGAGATGCGCGAGCTATTTTAGCCGGCAGTTCATTCTGCATCCTCCGGTGGATAAAGCCAAACTTCGAGTGACCAGAAGGCTGCACAAAATGCCAAAACCTAGTGCGCCTCTTGTTTTCACCAGCGGTGAGGCAAGGGTAGCTAGCCATCGGGAAGGCGAAAGCCTCCAAAGCCATTGGCCCCAACGGAATATGCATGTTGATGCTGAAAAAAATGGGTCCTGCGGGAGTAGCGTACCTAACGGAGGTCCTCAACCTGTCTATGGCCACTCGTCATTCCAGACATCTGGAAAATGGGGAGAGTGGTCCCACTTTCCCCGGTAGCGAAGACACTGACGAGGCCCTGCTGCTCCCGTACTTCACGAACCACCTGACCCCAGCGAAGCATCAACATGGGTTCCGTAAAGTGCATAGTACAACAACAGTACTTAACGCCATAAACACTCAGATAACTCGTGGCCTAAACCGAAACCGCCCCTGTGACTGAACTATTCTAGTAGCGTTGGACTTGTCCAAGGCGTTCGACACTGTCAGTCATTCAACGCTACTAGAAGATATAGAGGCCTCCTCACTCCCACAGGGACTCAGACGGTGGTCGGCGAATTACCTGAGTGGTCGACACTCGTCAGTAACCTTCAGAGACAAAACCAGCAAGCCACGTAAAATTAAACGGGTACCACAGGGTGGTGTCCTGTCCCCGCTACTGTTTAACTATTACATATCTAAGCTTCCTCAGCCACCAGAGGGTGCTAATATAGTCTAGTATGCTGACGATTGTTCGATCATGGCGTCTGGGAATGGAATTGATGACTTGTGCTCAAAAGTAAACGGTTACCTCCGAACTTTCTCGCTTCTTCACTGCAAGGAGCCTTGCCCTATCCCCTGCGAAATCCTCGGCAACCCTTTTCACCACCTGGACGAAGGTCAGACTGCCACGTCGATGACGTAACAATACCGGCGGTGAGTAACCCGAAAATCCTCCGAGTTACCTTCGACAGTCTGCTGTCCTTCTCGGCGCATACAACCGCAATTGTCAACAAAGAATAGAGACGCAACAATGCCCTCAAGTCGCTGACCGGCAGCACTTGGGGCAAAGATAAAGAAACGTTGTTGGCAACATACAAGGCAATTGGCCGGCCGGTTCTGAACGTATGGTCGCCGGGGACTAGCAGGACGCAGTGGATGAAGCTGCAGACCGGCCAAAACACGGCATTACGAACTGCGACATGATGCCTCCTGATGACGCCTCAACACCACCTTCACGACGAGTTCCAGGAGCTCCCAGTAAAGGAGCATAACATAATGCTCTGCAAGCAGTTCCTCGCTGGGAGCCACAGACATGGCCATCCCAGCGGGCAACTGCTCGCGGAAGAGCCCTCGCCACGGCACGTCAGGAGGCATCTTTACGAATTGACAGACGAAGTCCAGAGGTATATTAAACAACCTCTGGACCCGTCAACCTACCGACAGGCCCTGAACGGCATTCACAGGGAATCAGTCTCAAGTTATGTAGACACAACCACCGGACGTGGACGGGACAGAACTTTGTCTGCCTCGGGAGACCCGCACTACAATAGCCCAACTCCGCTCTGGCTATTGCAGCAGGCTCAAGAGCTATCTGAGCGGAATCAACTAGGATGTGCCCAACCAATGCCCGGCATGTAGAGAGTCGCCACATGACTCCCGGCACTTCACATGCCCTGAGAATCCCACTCAGCTAACGCCCCTGTCCCTATGGACAGCCCCTCTGGAAGTAGCACACTTCCCAGGCCTCCCCCTAGCTGAAATAGACGACAACGTTGGTGGATGAACCGCCCCGAACGGGGCTTAGTAGCCGCTACAACAACAACAACAAAAACTCGATTCTATTGCATTTGCAGTTATAGCAGCGGAGTAAGAGCGCGTTATGGGAATGAATTCACAAAGCTATGCGGTGCTGTCGAGCTTAACCATGGACGCATCTATGTATGTGAGCTTCTGTTTGAATTGTTGAACTACAAGCCACAACTATTATACCTGAAGAACTGGTAATCCAGTTAATGCAATAACAACTTCTTCCAAGTCATTGAAAATATGCATTTGGTTAGGTTCACCACCTGTTGCGCTTGCTTGTGCCTTCGGCCGCGCTTAGGGATTATAACCCTTACTAGGTAGAATTCTCCTTTCTGTGTTGCCGAAGAAGAAGTGTGGAAGCTCTTCTATTGTAAAAGATATATAACACTACTTGTGCATTAACCTCCAGCTACGGCTTCCAGAACGCAGAACACATCGAAATTTACAAAGAAGTGCACAGTTAAAACCGAATTTAATAATAAACTAGTGCTCGGAAATTTGGAACATTTGTCTTAGGGTCGGTTGTTCAATGTCTGATTAGCGCAATTTGGAGGTAGAAGCTCCGGTTAAGCACAACTACTGCTGTATCGATCACATTTTACATGCATGATGTCGAAATCGTCGATAGTGTAGTGGTAGTGATAACCAGACATTGAACAACCGGCCCTTAAATTAGGCCCCTATTCTGAGTTGCATTCGATCTTCGACTGTGGTCGAAAGTGCTGATCGAACGAATTTTCATTTGGTATTATGATGCTCATTCGATGAAGAAAAGCGCTATTGTAAATTTCGCTCGTTTTAGTATATTTTCTGCCGCTGAGAAGCTTTGTTTACAAATCGAGCAAACCAAATAGTGTGCTTATACATATAAATCAAAGAGTTGATTATAGTTTAAGAGTATTTGATTTAATTAACAGTAGATCACAAACAATTAATTATTGAGTCAAATAGTTGTTGAGTTAATGTAACAAATGAGTAAATTCTTATTAAAAGGAACAAAAGATACACAGCTTTAAATTACACACGGCTGATACTGCTGATTCGGCCGTTACTTCTTATTCGGCTGATACTCGACGGACAACTGAACTGCTCGTTATTTTGTCTTCTCGCATCCTTCACAGTGTAGGGGTGCCGCCTCGCAACGAATGTATAGGGATGCTATCCTACACTCGGTCACCCTGGTGACTCTTCTACAACCTCGTTATCATCATCGATTTCTTCGGCACAACACCAAAGCTTTATGTTATCCGCACTAGTTGATGTATGGTTAATAATAATAATAATAGATTGGCGCTTACCCATATGTTAGTGTTTGGCCGAGCTTCTCCTCCGATTGGTGGCGTGCGCCTTGATGTTGTCACAAAAAGCGGAGGGACCTACAGTTTTACGCCGACTCCGAACGGCGATTGTATTTTTATGAGAAGCTGTTTTTCATGGCAGAAACACACTCTGATGTTTGCCATTGCCTGCCGAGGGACGACCGCTGTTAAGAAAAAACCTTTTTTCTATATTTTTTTGCGATGTTGCTTTGACCAGGGCTTGAACCCAGGCGTTGCGGAGTGGAATCGCGCACTGCTTATCACTACACCACAGCGGCCGTTGATGTATGGTTGGGGCCCTTAAATTCTGCTGCTTTCTTGACGTCATACCTGCCGTTGCGCTTCACCTTTACTATCTCTTAAGGGCCGATGTATTTTCCTGCTAGATTTAGCCCCGTTGTGAATTGCGTGACCTTTATAGCAACAAAGTCATGTATTTGGTACCCCTGATGCCCTTTACGCTTCTTGTCGAACTGTTGGTTGTAGTTGTCTTGCGCCTTCTGAATTTGACGCCTAGCCTCCTGCTTATATTGTTACGTTCCTCTTACAGACCTAACACCAGTTCTTCTTGTGAAATTTTCATCAGCTCCAGATCGTACTCAGTACGCATTTTAACTCGGAACATTACTTCAAATGGACTGAATTTCGTAGACGAATGGACGTGTGCATTTATTGCCCTCTGCACCTGGGATGTGTACTTATACCATTTCGAGGGTTCGGCAGCAGACATTTTTGACAAAACCGACACTATGACTGTGCGTTTTTTCGATTTGCCCGTTGCCCCTCGGTACTCCGGCTGCAGTTTCTATATGCTCGATTTTGCGGCTTGAGCAAAGCTCTTTGAACAACTTTGAAGTAAAAGCCGTGCCCTTCTCACTTATAATGCTCAATGGATTGCCAAATATAGTGACCCACGGCTCCATATGTCGTAACAACTTCTTGCGCATCTGTTGATTTAGTAGGGTATATCCATGTATACTTGAAAAACCCATCTACTAAAGCCAGTATGTATTTATAGTTCTTTGCGGTTGGGTCCAGCGTACCCAAGTGATCGACGTGGAGTGTAGTCATCCCAGCAAACACGGTCTCTAACGTTAGAGAAATTTGGATTTCTACATTAGATAACTAGGGTATTTCTCTAATCGTTCTCGAATCGATGACGGAAGTTAGAGAACTATATTAGAATTCGATTCGAGAACGATTAGAGAAAAAACGAAAATTCAAATAAATGTAAATAAGCAATATTCTAAATGAATGATAATTTGTTTTTTTTAAGTTCAAATTCATTATTATTTTATCGCACATACATTTAATAAAAATTTTACAAACAGCGTTTTATTTAATAAAGCAAAATAGCAGTTTGAAATTCAAATTCGAATCCCATTAGAGATCAACATTAGAATTCGATTAGAGAATTAATATTTTCTCGAGTCAAGAACTATGCCATGGTGGAATTATACAAGGTGTTGTACGTAGTGACAGCTCATGT
>NW_023458786.1:37595-63750 GCF_013731165.1 Rhagoletis pomonella
GTTGAATTTTTAGTTTTTTTCTGAATCCCCTTATAGTGTTAATTATATTTTCTTTGAATTATAATTTTTTTTGAAGTTTGAATATTTGTTTGGAAACGTTTGAGTTTTTTATCGAATTTTTTTTATCTTTTGGCGTCACTGAATTGAGCTTTTTGCGAAAGTGACTGAATACTTATCGTCAAAATTATTTGTGTGAATGGACGAGCGTGAGAGTGAAGAAATAGTACCAGGAGGATTAGGACAGCTGAACTCGAACCGTAGAGTCGCACGAAGCGTAGCGAGAGCTTAATGGCCCTATTATGTATGGCGACTGATAAGCCGATGGGAAACCATAGACTGAAATTCACATTACGTATGGCAACTCGCTACTGACTGTCGGCTACTGGCAAGGCTACTGAGTCTGGTAGCGCAATTTTCTGTATTATGTATGGCTACCATCTCTTTTTATAGTATACACAAACGTCAAATTGAAGCAACTGATCAGCATCAGTCGCCATTGTTATATTTTGCGAATTTCGGAGGAGAAAGCTGAAACAAATTGTGATCATGGCAGAAAAATTGTAGTAATATGTAAATTCTATTTATATTGGTATATAATTAACAGTTTGATATTTCTCCAGGCCAGTAAAAATTACTAATAGCAAGCAATTTGAGCATTTGGCGCATTTAATGCAATCCAACCCAGGAATTGCAAGAGGAACACGGACATTTGGACAAAACAAAATCCAAAACGACGAACAATGGTACGCTTTTGCTACCGAAATAAATAGTTTCGGCCCTCCAAATAGATCTGGAAAAGAGTGGCAGCGGGTAATAATTTTTATTAAAATATATGTACATACTGCAATAAGCATTTTCATGTACATATGTATACATACATTTGTGTAGGTATGGATTAACTACAAGGCCAAAACCAAGAAGAAACTTAGTGCAAATAACCGAAATATAAGAACGACTGGTGGAGGCCCATCAGAGGAGCAAACGTTATCTGCACTCGAGCAAGTGATAGCAGATATTTTACACACAGACGTAAGTGTAAATCCACCCGGCAATGTGTTTGGTATTGTGGAAATGGACGAAGACGAACAAAACGTAGAGCCGTCATGCAGTTCTTCGCCAAATATTTCGATAACTGTTCCAAAAAAAAGGCAAAAAAAAAATATTGAAGAAATGAAAGTGGACATGTTAAAGTCGAAAACTTTAAATAACTCGGCTATAGCACAAAATTAAAAAAAAAAATAGAAAAAAATACATACAAAATGAGCAAATATGCTGAACAAAATCATGATTTAAAAAAAAGAAAAATTTGAACTATTAAAAGAAAATATGAATTTAGAGGCGGAACTTAAACGAAAGAAAATTCAACTTAACGAATACCAATTAAACAATATGTAATTTTAAAGATTCAATCAGGCAGGTTCTGCAATTCACTTGTTGCTATCGCAGCAACACTTCGACATTCATCACACGTCGGCAACTTGCTATATCGATCCGAAAATTGTTGCTAACTGGTTACAGAATCTTCCTACAGGTTGTGCTTCAAAATATCACCTAAAAGCCATGTGTTTTCTCCTGTGTTATTCGACATAATTTCCTTGAGTCTACTATTATTCCATATGAAGGCATCATGTGTGGCTCCTGGATATCTGGCATCGACATACGTTATGTTCATATTGAAATCGCAAACCTAGGTAATAATGAATTTGGGTGTATCCAAGAAAAATATGCGGAAACTAACTTACCATTAACGCGTTTATACTGAAAAATCCTTTTCTGTTTATGTACAGGTGTTGCAGTTCCTTTTCAGGTGCTAAAATGTGCACATGAGTGCCATCCACACAACCCAACACACCTGGAAATCCACTCTTATTGTAAAAATGTATTTTGTTTTTACTCTGCTCTTCTTCGCTAGTGTCAAATTTGATGTGCCTGGGACAAATCTTCTGCTCGATTAAAGAAGTAACTTCAGTTAGTATTACTGACATAGTGGGTTGGGAGATGTCAATATTGAAATCATTCCCTTGGCATTTTTGATAACTCCCTTCCGCAAAGAAACGGAGCACTGCGCAGAGTTTAAGAATTGGAGGTACCGCAGTTGATCGAAAGCTGCTTTTGAAATGAGGGGATAGTTCCTCCAACAAATATACAAATGCTTCCTTTGATATCCGAAAATTGCTTACGAACCTGGAGGTATAGATTTGTTAAAGAAATATGTACATGACGATCTTTTTAACTTACTTAACAACTGGTAGATCCTAAGGATTGGAGCGATCCCTTATGTGACGCCGTATTAGAGCAACGTTTGCACACTCTTCCCGAGTTGCGAAAAATAACTCATAGCTGCTGATCATTCTGCTACTTTATTTTTATAAATATAAATGTTTCCCGGTTGTAACGATTTTTTTTTTTGTTTACATAAATTGTCAAACACATTGGAGCGAAGTTGCCAATTACTTCGAAATGTACGTGTCAAAAAAGCAAACTCAGGGATGTTTTCTGCGTTTTTCTGTATACTGAGATTAATCGCTATACGTAATACAAAGTACGATACTGGTAGCGACGGCTACTAGACCGGCAACTAGACACCAGTCGCCATACATAAAAGGGCCATAAATGTTTCCCGGTTGTAACGATTTTTTTATTTGTTTACATGAATTGTCAAACACATTGGAGCAAAGTTGCCAATTACTTCGAAATGTACATGTCAAAAAAGCAAACTCAGGGATGTTTTCTGCGTTTTTCTGTATAGTGAGATTAATCGCTATACGTAATACAAAGTACGATACTGGTAGCCACGTCTACTAGACACCAGTCGCCATACATAATAGGACCATTAGAGAACCAAGTCGTTGGGTCTCTCTTCACCCAAATAGACACAGGCATTTCATATCCGGTGGACTTCCTGCCCACCGATTATTTTAACAGGTGCACGGCTAGGGTGTTTGCGACATTAAGACACGAGGAAAATTCGCAATCTTCGGTCATAATAACTACCGAGGTAGCCATTAACACGTGAAACAATACCCTTAGTTTCTCTCGAAAACTATACGAGATTTTAGAAATGTCAGAGCAGGACGAGCTGAATATGCCATCTAGTGACGCTGCCGCGGGTAGTTAGAAGTCTGCAGGTGGAGGACCTAGGTCGTCTGAAGTCAATAGATACTGAGCAGCTGAGCCGAATGATGGCGCAAAACAGTGATATGTTAGCTCAATGTATGACTGAGGTCCCCCACATGCGAGGCTTAGCTGGTGTGGAAGCTTCGACACACGCACAACCAACCAGGGTAGGCATGGCGTCAACACCAGAAAACCGAAGCGAGAGGCCAATAGATGCAGAACGTAGCCGTGGTGAGGACGGGGCTAGTGGACGAAGTAGTTCGAGTGCGCTTAGTTAGTCCAGAACTTTGAAGAAAATTGACCTAGATAAGTGGCACGTCGACGGATCTGCCAAGGGGATTACAGTAGAACGTTTCATTTTTAGAATCGAAAAGTTGCGTGAACAATACGGTATTTCGCACTACCAGTTGTTCACTTGTTTTCATTGTCTGGTTACCGGTAATGCCTTGAAGTGGTATTGGCAGATTCTTGAAGACAATGCTGATGACCCGAGCTTCGGCTATTTTGAACTTAAGCCTGAACTGTTAAACCACTTCAAGACAGCCGAATCAGACTAAGAGATAATTAGGGAACTCATGGAAAGGAAGCAACAGGTTCAGGAATCTTTCGATGATTTCTACGGAGACGTTCACAGTCTGACATTCCGCCTTAGAAAAAAAATACCACAGAAGGAGTTGGTAGGCATTATTAGGGGAAACCTTAAGCCGTACCTCGCGAATCTAACTTTTGCCTCAAAAATGGACACGCTAGCGGATCTCAAAAGTGAGTGTAAGAGGGCTGAAAAGGTGATGCGCGATAACAGGAATAGACCAAAACAGGTTAATGAGATAGATTTCACGGAGCCTTCAAAATTAGAAAATATAGAAGATAGGAAAGTAGAAAAAATCGGTAGAATTCAACGTAAAAAGCCACAGCAGTATGTGAGTGTTCAATCTAATGTGTCCTCGTCTAGTCATCCTAATGTGTCTTTGTCCACCGTAGGTTCGTTTTGTCCATTACCTTTCCACCTCATGTTATGTTTTAACCTGTGGTATGCCCGTTGACCATTTTTCCAAAAATCCCACCGAAGCCCAAAAAAATAGTACGTAAGTTTCATAATATGATTTGTTTTTCTTGTGGAGGTGATACGTCTTATTGTGTGTTTAAACCAGTGCAGGGAAACTTAAAACTGGCCGAGATAACCGGGGACTCACGCCAGATGGAGGAGAACCCGGAAAACAAGTGGTCAGGGTCCTTAGCAGAAACACATTTACCAGTGAAAATAATGATAAAGAACAGGAAAACAGCGAAGAAGACAGGAGCATTATTAGGAAGAGTCTACACCAAAGGAAGATCGAATACGAAGAGGCACGCAGGCGGATTTTTTGTGAGGGAATTATAGGGAAGAAGAGAAATAGGAACTTTGCTAAAATCCAGAAGATGAGGGCCAAGAAAAAGAATCTCAAGAGGATACATAATAAGATTATTTCCACTATTGTTACCATCAAGGGGGACAACAGATTTTTTGGGAAAACCAGAATAGGGAGACAGGAGGTGTTAGCGCTTTTAGACTCAGGAGCCGGGGCGAGTTGCTTAGGAAAAAACGCAAGTGTAATACTCGAAGGCAAGGAAGATAAGATAATAGCCCCTATTATGAGTTACATTCGATCTTCGACTGTGGTCGAAAGTGCTGATCGAACGAATTTTCAAGTGGTATTATGGCGCTCATTCTATGAAGAATGGCGCTATTGTGAACTTCGCTCGTTTATGTTGTTCACAATAGCATATTTTTCACCGATGAGAAGCTTTGTTTACAAATCGAACAAACTAAATAGTGTGCTTATACATATTTATGTAAATTTGTGCAAATTAAAATGAAATAAAAAAGAAAGCAAGTTTATAAAAACGTGGTAAAAATAGTACAACGAAGTTCTGGGGTTCAACGATTCGTCAGAGGATGAGAGTTTAGTGAACTGACCAGGAGTAGTAAATGTTTAAGAGTTTAAGTGTAGAGCTCTAGATACCCGGGTATCGAGCTATGCGAGTAGCTCGATACTCGCTCGAAACTCGTTCATTGCTCAACTGCTCAAATGTTTGTTCAAAATTTTCGAGTTTTTGAACAATTTCATAAGCAAAAGAAAATTTGTAAATTGTATTTGTCAGCAGCTGCTTTCTATTTCATGTTAAATAAATTATATTATTAAATACCAATGTAACGATCTTTGCATTATATATCAATAATTTGAAAAATTTTAAAAGTTGCTACCAAAAATATCAATATAATAAAAAAAAACATTGCTCAAATTACTCGAAAAAACTCGAATTGCTCGAGCTCATGCTCGAAAATTTTCGAGTAATAAGCATTGAACAAGTATGCGAGTACTCGCTGCTCATATACCCGGGCTGTTTGAAAATGTGCGAACAAAATCGAGAGCTCTATTTAAGTGTAGTCTTTACAATATATTTTGACATAAAATATATTTAAGAAATTTGTCTACAGATTTACTAAAAACTTCCGACTGTCTAAAGAGGCGTTTGTGAGCCAAATCTATTTAAAATATTTTAAAACTATCCACAGCTCTATGATTTGTTCTCAGAGATCATGCCAGCTGAGTATTGGGATTTTCCTTCACAAGTAAAAGCAGCCTTTCGAGCTTGTGTTTTGTATTCACGACGTTAAAACTGCATGAGATTTATAAAAAATTGTTTAAAATTAGTGTCTTCCCGCCAAAAAGTAAGAAAACAACTGCAAAATCATACATTTTTCACAATTTTCTAACACTTCGCTACTCCATCGAAAGCAAAATTCTGTTCGACAGAAAATCCGATACTCAACGAAAATTTCGACACGGTTGCATAGCTCATAATACGAATTTAACTTTCGATCTTCGATAACCAGCGAAGATCGAAAATCGAATGCAACCCATAATAAGGGCCAATAGCTATCAAGGGCCAACATATTAGAACGGCAAACGGTGGTGAAACCGCAGTGACAGGTGTAATAACGCTCCCAGTGGAATGGCCCTGCAGGGAAAGCTACTAGTTGTGAAATAGAATTCTACCAGTTTGCGTTTCAGTCTAACTAGTTCAAGTTCTATCCTTTTTCAATGTTGGCGACTGGTGTTTTTAACATTGCGATGTCCTACGAGATGTCAATTGTCAGGCTATGCATCAGCATCTACTAGTAGAAATACTAGTAGCATCATACCAGTTGATGAGATAGTCTGCCAATTCATCCCCTATGAAAAGCATTAGTATGCCTTTTTGCTCGCGGCGCTCCAACAGTCGCAATGGCCTACAGAGCAAAGCACTCGCGTGTTATGCCTGAGGTACCAGGTTCAAGCCCGGGCGCAGGGAAATGATCTAACTTTAAAAATCTTAACCACCTCCAATCGGCCTCGAACCTGCGATCCCAGAACCAGAACCAGTAGTCTTCACGTGACGCCACAGCCGACATTTGTAAGAAAAGCAATTAATTGCGTTTTATTTTAGGCTTTGGCAATTCAAAGGCAGATGTCGCTGAACGCTTAAGTTCTTCGAAAATGTCGAACTGGTAGGCACATACTAGTTTATGAACTAGTATTTTTTCTAACTGGTTTGGGATTTCACTGCAGGGGGGATAATGTGGCGAAAGAGATGGAATTTTTGATTGTACCGGGCCTGCAGCAAGAAGTATATTTGGGTGTCGATTTTTGGCAAGTTTTCGGTATGAATGTGGTTAGCAGAGGAATGAATGTTTGTTCTGGCAGCACTGTCGTTGCAGATTTAGTGCCCGCCGAGGTTGACTTATCATTTGACGCGGTGCAACAAACTTACCCTGGAGCAAAGTCTTGCTTTGGACAAAGTAAAAATGCAATTTCCTTCGTTCGCAGTCCTAGGGCTAGGGAAGACTGACGTTGAGGAGCATGTCATTGAAGTGACCAACGAAAACTATATCGCCCGCAATCCAAAAGCTTATTTACAACGAACTAGACCGATTGTTGGAGATGGGCGTAATCGAGGAGAGCAACAGTAGCTGGAGCTTACCTGTATCGTTGGTCATCAAAGGGACGAAAAACCGCTTATGTCTTGACGCGAGAGAAGTGAACGAACGTAAAGTGAAGGACGCGTACCCTCTGCCACACATTGACGAGATCTTGAGCAGACTACAAAATACGCGATTTATATCGGCGATAGACCTCAAAGACGCCTTCTGGCAAATTCCGCTTGAAAAGAAGTCCAGAGAAAAGACTGCGTTCACTGTACCAGGTAGACCTTTGTACCATTTTACGGTGATGCCATTCGGTTTGTGCAACGCAGCACAACGAATGTGCAGGCTAATGGACAAGGTCATCACCGCTTTTCTTCGTGACTTTGTGTTTGTTTACTTAGACGACTTGTTTGTTCTGTTGATTTTTCGTCACATTTGTGTTTGCTCGAAAAGGTCGCTAAATGTCTGCGTGCGGCCAAACTAACTATAAATGTGGAAAAGAGTAAATTTTGTTTTAAAGAAGTTAGGTACCTAGGCTATGTGGTAGGCGATGGATGCATACGCACAGATACCAAAAATATTGAAGCAGTGAGGGATTTCCCAGAGCCGAAGACCCCAAAACAACTCAGAAGGTTCCTAGGGATGTCAGGGTGGTACCGTAGGTTCATACGAGATTACGCCACAATTGCAGCTCTAAGAAGCAGATTAAGAAGTTTAGGATGACAGACGACGCAAGGACTGCTCTTGAGCGCTTAAAGCAAAACCTCATTTCAGCCCCAGTGTTGACCCACCCGGACTTTAACAAACGTTTTTACATACAGTGCGACGCTTCGACTGACAGAGTGGGGGGTGTGCTTTTCCAACTAGACGAGGACGGTAACGAATGACCGATTGCGTATATCTCTGCAAAGCTAAACAAAGCTCAGCGCAATTACAGCATTACGGAGTTAGAATGCTACGCAGCAGTTTTGAGCATAAAACGATTCAGGCCTTATGTGGAGGGCTTGCCCTTCACAGTGATCACCGATCACGCAAGCCTAAAATGGCTAATGCATCAAGAGCACCTCTCAGGGCGACTAGCGAGATGGACTCAAAACATTGTTCCCGATGCGCTGTCTAGAGTAGGCATGGATGAAATGACGATAAGCGACAGAATGATGGATATTTGTTAAAACTCGCTATTTTTCAAAACGAAAGAATATGAGGAATTAAAGAAAATTATAACTGACAACAGCGGTAAATTGCCTGAGTTTTATATATCAGACGGATTCCTTTATTAAAAGACCCAGTTCAGTCGGGGGGACAGGCTTCAAGAGGACCACGCCTGGAAACTATGGGTGCCAACTGAGCTGCGGCAGGGTCTGGTGGAATCCTCACATGACTCGTCTTCCGCAGGGCATGGCGGGACTCATAAAACGTTAGCCAGAATAAGGGAAAAATATTATAGCCCAGGTATGGTCGCTGAAGTTCAAAAATATATAACAAGCTGTGATATTTGTAAGGGCAACAAAACTCAGAACTCTTTTCATAAGCCTCCGATGGGCAGACAACACGTGACAGAGCGACCTTTTCAGCGTTTGTTCATTGATTTCATGGATCCCTATCCTCGTACGTCCAATGGTAATGTGTATGTGTTTATATGTCTCGACCACTTCTCCAAGTTCGTGTTCCTCAAACCTATGAGAAAGGCTACGCCAGCAGAAGTTGTTAAATTCCTTGAAAAAGAAGTTTTCCATGTATTCGTGGTACCCGAATACATTCATTCCGACAACGGAAAGCAATTCGTATCAGAGACCTTCAAAACCTTTGCTGAAAGATATGGTACAAAACATGTGAAAACAGGCGAATACTGCCGAAAGGGTAAATCGGTCTGTCCTTCAGATCATTAGATCGTATATAAAGGACTATCAGAAAAATTGGGACAACCATGTTAGTGACGCAGCTTTCGCCCTTCGTAGTGTGGTTCATTCAGCAATTGGTACTTCACCATATTCCGCCCTCTTTGGGATACCAATGATACAACATGCTGCATCGTATGAGTTATATCGAAAGCTGGGCGCACTTAGGGACTCTGATAGCGAAATCACCACGGGAAAAGATAATATTCAATTGATTAGGGAGAAAATTATTAAAGAGCTGAAGCTAGCCCACGAACGCATCGAAAAGGTTTATAACACGCGAAGTAAGGAAGTGAGATTCCGAACTGGACAAGTGGTATATCGCCGCAATTTTAAACAGAGTTCACAAATCGAGAACTATAATGCCAAATTAGGCCCAAAACAGGTCAAATGCATTATTCTAAAGGCAATAGGAAACTCGATGTATGAACTCGGTGATATCAGTGGAAAGAAAGATCGGGGTATACCATGCTAAGGACATTTTTGCTGTGTAGATATTTGTTAAATGTTGTCCTTGTGCCAAGTGTTACATGAATTTTGACTTAGTTTACCTAGTTTAGCATACCTGACCTTATTTATTTATCTTTATTATGTATTATGGTAATTATTTTTAAATTTATTTATTTTTTTAAATTTATTTTTTATTTTACTACTTGACTACATAAATTCTGTGATATTTTGCTTTTTCATTTATTTTCATTATTTATTATGGTAATTATTTTTAAATTTATTTACTTTTTTTAATTTATTTACTTTTTTTAAATTTATTTATTTATTTTACTACTTGACTACATAAATTCTGTGATATTTTGTTTATTTATTTATTTTTACTATTTATTTTTGTAATTATTTATTTATTTATTTATTTTATTTAACTATTTATGTACTTTATCCTACTGTGTTAGTTTAATTTATTTTATTCTATTTCCATCAGTGATATTGATGTAGTAGTAGACCTGTGGTACTGTCCTTAGCTATACGTGTACGGATGTATGTGTACACACCCAGTGACCAGTACGAGCAAACTCAACCGACGAGCAACAGGAAAGAAGCCCGGCTTTAAGTTGTGGGTCGAGGCCACACGTTAGGCCGAAGCATGGCCTTGCAACCAGCCGCGTTAGTTATCTTTTTAGTCACACGCTCCATGGTGCGGGAACCATCGGCGGGTCCGAGCCTGTAGCGCCAGTTGCTTGCCAGATACTTTGATGTTAAATTGTGTGTGTGTGTGTCTGTAAGCCGATCAAACCTCTATGTAAAACACATGCATGATGCCCAAAAGAAAGTAACTACGTTAGAGTGAGAAAGTTCGCTAGAATTATGGTTCGGTGAAGCAGTCTTGAGTATGTGTGTGTATGTGTGAATGTTCGACTTATACCGTATTTTCTATGTATTCCTTTGTACATAAATAAGTAAATATAAACATAACTAATACGGAATCGGTCACTTGACGTAGAAATATATATAAGGACCAAAACTGAGACAAGCGGTTCTTAAAACGAAAGTGGCGGTGGTACTGTACAGTGAAAGTTAAGTGTAATTTTAAAGTGGTTGCTTGTGGTATAAGTAATAAAGTTTAAAGTTTTAAAGTTAAAGTGAGTGAATACGGTCGCCCAGTGCTCTACCAGGATACTAGCGGTACCTGGGGTCATCAAAGTCACATTCTGGATCTGGAGGTAAGTGCGAACACTTTTATTTGACACCTTTGATACGCATATGTCCATGTACCTAGATGTGTGAGACTCAAATGTAGCAAAAGTGTACGCGAGATTAAAATCTTAAATATATCAAAGAGGGCTAAATGGAAGTTTTTATTGATTTCAGGTCGCCTGCTAACACAGCGAAGCGACCTCCATTGTTTTACAACAACACGGTAGTTTAAACCCGAAAAATCAGCCCAAGCATTCAGGAAGAAAACTTTGGAGTTGCAGCCAAATAAAAATACATACATACGCCCATATATGCGTAAACGCTACCTCCTACGGCCCACAACCACCCGCACCGGCAAATAAAGCACACCAACAAGGGCCGGGCATCAGCGCAAGTGTACAAACGTACTCGGGCATATACATATGTGCATACGTTCATGCAAGATTCGAAACCACCTTAACTGTCACCCGGCGACTCGACAAGGTGGCCCATATCTAAGCCCTACAGCTGTGCCGATAACCCGGCTAATAATTAGAGCCAGCAGCAACAACATCACCAGGAACAGCTGATTAAAATATCCCGGCCGGAGTAGGTCAACGGCCACTCGAAATACATGTGGATTCCATCAAGCAGAGGAGGAGCACAACAGTGGAGAGGAGCATAACATCGACGGCAGCAGTGTGGGAGAGAGCAGTGGAGACTATCGCTCCACATATACCGTCGATGAACAGCAGCGCCGGGAGCATAGTTCCAGTTGGATTTTATATTCTATTTTGGTTAAATTTTTATGCATATGTACATACATGCCAGGGTACATACATATACGTAGTTCTACTTGCCGTTTTGTTGTTTTCGTATTTAATTTAACGTCAAATTGCCAGTAGTAGGGTGGTCGCTTTTTTGTCGTTAGCATCTTGCTTTAGACTGATTATTTTATTTAGGTTTTTTTTTTTAATTTTTGTAAGTAATAATCGATTTTGCCGTACGTATTTTTTTTCCAAAGCATCTAGTTTTTGCCACTCATTAATTTCACCTTGTTACTGTAAATTTTTTTGGTTGGGCTCAACACGTTTTTTTTCCTTTCGTTCGGCTCCATACGTATTTTCACTTTATTTTAGCTATTCTTCACTTATATGAGCATATGTATATCCATATACATATATGTATGCATATGTTTATAGATATGTAGATAGATGTAGCCTAAAGTTTCGCGTTAAGGCCTGAATTTGAGTTAATCGCGACGTTGAATTAATTGTGTCTTTAATTTACGTACAGGTAGCTTAAATTTTTAAATAATAATTTCATTCACCCTTGTATTATTTTGAGTTTCCCGCACGCTTGTTATGACCCGCTCGTAGAAGACTGATAGGTCGACGCCTCAGCAACGTGGCAGAAGGCGAGCATATGCATGAAATATCTTAGATTATATGTATGTATGTTAGGGTTCTAATTCTCCCAAACAGGTTCTCAACAGAGTGCTGGCGCCATCATTTCTGGAGACCAAGGTGAGTGCGAAATTTGCCTACATTATTATTTACATACATATATATATTTATATATATTTACATACGCACATGCACATTAAGTGCACATACGTATGTAATTGCAGATATACATGAATCCATTGGGTTACCACCGTAAGTTAATTTTGTAAATTTTTGAAGTTCATTTAATATTGTTATGGCAATTGAATTTGATATTTAATTAAGGAACTCTTCAGATTGCGCGGTAATGAATGTGTTGTAGGTCGCTTAGGGCCGTTTGCACCATGTCTAGTTAATTCTAACTCCCAGTTAAACATCTTTATCGACGTTATCGACACCCATCATATAACATGTGATCGATAAAGCAGTTAACGTGCTTAACTGAAGGATGTACCTCCAGTTAGCGTTAACTAGACATGGTGCAAACGGCCCTTAGAGGTATAACAATAGAATTTAGCTAGCATTAGGGTACGTGGATTTAAACTGGAATTTTATGTTAGGAGTAGATAGGGATTGAGATTAGGTTTAAGTATTTCGTGTAGGTATGGTCCAAGATGGAGTTTTAGAGGTTGAGGTAAAGTTAAATATTGGATTTTGAATCTGAGTGTTAGAGTTAAATATGGAATTTTAGAGTTTGAGTTGTAGAGTTAAAAATTGGATTGTGAATTTGAGTTTTAGAGTTAAGTGTTGGACTTTTTTGTTGTAATTAGGGTTAAAGTTTGATGTAATAATAAAGTGAGAAAAAAAGGAAAGGAATGATTTGAGGTTGATTTTGGTTAAGTGTTGGGTTTCCGCAATGAAGTGCTAAGCACGAAATTTTTAGTGTGGGTGTTGCGCTTGTGCAGCAGAGGGGAAGTGGGAGTGTACAAACGTTGACAATGACGGACTTATAGATAGACGGACTGATGTCAGCTTAGGGGGCGTTGTAAAGTTGGTGAGGAGTCACGACAACGCCCAAGGCTTCGCGTGAAGTTCGCGTAGAAGAAGGGTGGGATGACTCCACCTGACAGGACAGGACCATCTCTTCATTTGTTGGTATCTCTTTGTTCTCTGCTTTCTTCTCATTTGCTATAGTCATCTCCACTAGTACACTAGGTATCAGGCATGAATAACTTTTTGCTAATGTAGTTGACAGCAAGGCAGACGGAAATGACCCACCCCGACGACGAGCTAGCTTGGGATGCAAGCATGCCTGCATGCCGCCTCGCCTGGCTCGACCATGTTGCTACATTACAATTACATAAAAACAGGGCTGCATTTGTACTTTATGAAGTGCATGAGAAACACAGGGCCATATAAGTAATTCATTTTTCAACTCTTTCCCTGACTTAGTTATCTTAAAACTTTTAGTTGATCATGTCTTTCATTTACATATATAGTATATATGTATCTTCATTATATACTTATATAATTTGCAAATATATTAATTCATTTCATTCATTTACATTTATAAATTTAAAAAATATTACTTAAGGCTGAATTTATCTATCAAATATTTCAATTTTTGCGCAGTGATGCCTTTGGTTAGAATATCTGCTATCATTTCGTTAGTGGGCAGATACTTTAATTCTATAGCTTTATTTTCTATCTGTTGACGGATAAATTTTGCCTTAATATCGATGTGTTTAGGGCGTGATGAGTAGGAGTTGTTTTGCGCTACCGAGATAACACTTTTATTGTCGCAATACAAAGACAAGCAGTAGTCATCGTGAGGTATAAGCTCGCCTTCCAATCTTTTCAGCCAAACGGACTCCTGGATAGCAGCAACTAAAGACATAAATTCTGCCTCTGTTGATGAAAGCGCGATTGTCTTTTCGTCGACCAAGCAATAGCTCCAGATTGGAATGTAAAAACGTACCCAGTAGTCGAACGCCTGCCATCTATGTCTCCAGCCCAATCAGCATCGCAGTAACCAACAACATTACCTTGTGACTGCTTCAGGTACTCTCTTCACAGCCTCCCAATGGATTGTCTGGATTTGTACCGTACCTGCTTAACACGTTCACGCTGTAGGATATATCGGGTCTAGTTACCTGCGCAGCAAACAACGGGCATCCTATCGCCTGCATGTATGGCGTTTTGCCATATGGCCTTTGTCATAGTCCCCTTTTGGGCACATATCGATAGAAAGTTTTTGATTATAGTCCAACGGTGTTGCATCGGGATTGCAGTCGGCCATACCGAAACGAGTCGCCAATGTATTGCGACTGATCAATCTTAATTGAATTCGGCGAACGTGTTATTCGAATACCCAGAGCCGTTGTAGCTTCTCCCATGTCATTCATTGCGAACTTTCTAGTGAGACTTTCAGGGAATCTATCTGCTTCTTATCGTTAAAGAATAACAGAACGTCATCTACGTAGATAGCTATATATATCAAGTGACCATCAGCGACTCGATAATAGACGCATTGGTCCATGTCGCTTCTCGTAAGACGTGCTCTGAGCAGTTCGATGTTGAGTGTTTTGTTCCAAACACGCCCGGACTGCTTCAATCCGTAAATGGCTTTCAGTAATTTACATACTCTGTTTGACCCGTCACTAAAACCTTGTGGTTGGGACATAAACACCTCTTCCTTCAGTGTGCCATTGAGGTACGCCGAAACAAAATCCATTTGATGAATTCGCATATCGAACTTGACAGCTAATGCTATTAGGAATCTTAAAGATTCGTACCTAACGACTGGGACAAAGGTTTCAAGGTAATCTATTCCCTAGCGTTGACCATACCCTTTGGCTACTAGCCTAGCTTTTCTGCGAATTGGAACACCACACCCGTTTCGTCTTGAAAACCCACTTTGAAGGTATTGCTTTTCGGCCAGGAGGTAAGTCAACTAGCACCCAAGTCTCATTAACCATTAACGACTCAAATTCACTTTTCATAGCTTTCTTCCAATCATCAGAATTATCACCAGCGACTGCTTTCTCGAACGATTCAGGATCACCTGAAACACAAAGCACAAAGGTTATAAAGCTGTGGGGTTTTCCCCAAAAGCCTTTCAGATCTGCGAACTTCAGCACCATCCACTTTGTCAGCCGCGCAACCAGCACTGTCAGAGTTGTCATGTGAACGACTTGGATCCATTCGGAACACGATTTTATCGTTGGCGAAGCCATCAGTATACTCGTCGGAACAATGTGTGTTGTCATCTTCAGCTTCTATTACAGATGCAAATTCATTACCACTGGCATCGCCACCAGAATTTGCACTTTCTGGTCGTATTAACATCGGATAGTAATAATCTACTTGGTTATCGTTACTGACTTTATGTTCATTTTTGAGAAAAAATACATCCCGACTTATAATGATCTCGCTCTTTTGAGGATTATATAATCGAGATGCTTTGCTTTCGGCACTATAGCCTACCATAATACACTCAAGTGATTTTGGGTCTAACTTCTTTACTTTTTTCTTTACTTATATGCACCATTGCTGTAAGTTAGGTTTTTTTTAGACCAAATTTCCTCAGGACTGCGGGTACTACATCTACATCGATTTACGATATAAGCAGCTGTTACGGCAGCTTTGGCCAAAACTCCGACTCAGATTGCTATCAATTAACATACATCGAATGCGCTCTACGATCGTGCGATTCATGCGCTCAGCTACGCCGTTCTGCTCCGGCGCATATGGGAATGTCTCCTGATGCAAAATACCATGCCTCTTCAAAAAATAATTAAAAACATTACTAACGTACTCCCTGCCATTATCTGTACGTAATACCTTTATTTCGACTGCTTCTTTGAACTAAAAGAATTTTGTGAATACGTCGGACTTGTTTTTGATTGGATAGATAAACACTTTACGCGAAAAGTCATCTACAAACGTTACCATAAATCGAGCACCTGAGAACGATTTGCATTTGAATAGCCCAACCACGTCGGAATGCACCAATTCTGGCAAGGCACTCGCTCGCGTACCAGTGTCTTTGTTTGGTTTTCACGTTTGTTTACCTTTTACGCACACTTTGCATATTTCGTGTTTGAATTTATCCAATTTTACGCCTATGCAAGAGTTTTTAACGTCAATCAAGCTGCTGTCGCAAATATGCGCTAATCTACGATGCCACAAGCATTAACTACTTTTCCTGATAAACGTACTGCTTTGTTTCAGAACAACTTCACAATCTATACGATAAAGTCCGTTCTCAGCTGTTGCAGTAGCTATAAGATCATTTTTTTTTTGTTAAAAATTTTAAATTTTTTCCCCGCAAAAACAATTATTTTTCCTGCTTTCGTCATTTGGCTGACTGACAGCAAATTCGCGCACAGACCTGGAACATGTTTGACATTTTTGACAATTACGCTTTCTAAAAAACCATGCCAATATCTCCCACTCTTTCTACCGAAAGCTCGCTCTTATTTGCAACACCGATACCCTTATTGTTTGTTTTTCTTTTTTCTTTCGTTTTGCAAAAACGTACTATTATTCGTCATGTGATTCGTCGCTTTTTACACGCGACATTTTAGATTTTTTCGTTTGAGGTTATTTTAATAAACAGCATTTTCTTTCGTCGAACCGCCGTCAAATTTTGCATTTTGAAGCAAAAGGTTTTTCACCATATCCACGGTAAGCTGTTCCTTCGAATTTTCCACAGCCATTACCAATGGCCTAAAATCGTCTGGGAGTCGGTATTCAACCCTGCATTCCGGACCTTCAAATCAATCATAATAAGTTTGTTTATATACTCTTGTATCGAACCATGATTTTCCAGCTTGATATTGACCAATTCTACCTTCCTTGTCAATCCGTTGTCCTCGTATGCATTTGACAGGGCATCCCATGCTTCCTTCGCCGTAGTAACAGCGTTATTTCTGCCAAGGCACGCTCGTTTATGTCATGGCTTTTTTGCGAAAGTACACCGGTCGAGACCACTTTCCAGCAGCCTTTGATAACGAGGCCAGATTTGTCTTGCCTTTTCCAGGTATCGAAATTTTCATGGCCGCGTAGTCTTTCTACCGGGCAAATTGCAGAAGTCGATGACGTAATCATTTTTTAATAAAAACTTTACACGCGTGGCATGCGGCCACACCTGTTGGATCTGAAGTAAGTTTATTGAGAGCCGGAAGTATGGTACACAGAGTATATTACATAAAAACAGGGTTGCATTTGTACTGTATGAAGTGCATTAGAAACACAGGGTAATTCATTTCTTCAACACTTAAAAATCAGCTGGTTCTTGATCTTGTAGTCGTTATACTGGTGTTGCTTAAGAATTACTGCAACTGTTGCTAAATGCTCATCTTTTTGCTGTGCTCGGCGGATCCGTGCATTGACTTCTGAAGCTACAATCATAACAGAAAAGCGACTCAAACTGTCAACATGCTTCATGCTGCTACCTGCCCGATACTCTATTTTATAGTTAAAATCTTGAAGATACATTAGCCATTGCACAACCTCACGCGGAACGTCTTTCTTCTTCGTTGTACACTTAAAAACTGCACAATCAGTTACCAAGTCGAACTCAATACCCATTAAGTAGTGTCGTAGCATTTTTGTAGCTAGATATGCTGCTCTTACTTCTAAAAAAAATAACTGTGTAATCGGCTGTCCTGTGGCGTCGTCTTTTTTGCTCCAGTAGAACACCGGATGCCACCTATCTTCATGTTGTAGCAATGTTGCACCAAAACCATATTTTGATGCATCAACGTGCAATTGTGTTTTGGCATTTAGTTTGAAAATTTTCAGTACCGGTTCTTCGGCTAGTGCTGCTTTCAATTTCTCAAAAGCCTGAATTTGGCCGCTCCCGGTTTTGAATTCGGCGTCTTTTTTTTAATAACGATGTCAACGGCTGGCTAATACCGCATAATTGTGCACAAATTTTCGGAAGTAACCTGTCAATCCGAGAAACGCTTGAACAACCCTTATGTTCTTTGAAAATAATTAGCACTGCATTTTCTCAAGAACCTTATCGACTACAGGTACTGGAAATCGATTCTTCAGAACAAGAGAATTGAGCTTGCGGAAATCTACACACAGCCTGTAACTGCCATCTTTCTTCTTGGCTAAAACCACCTTACTTGCGATATCAGAGCACGACTCCCTAACGATTCCCTGCTGTAGCCATTTATTTACTTGTTTTCGAATAAACTCTCGTTCCGTTGCCGAAACCCGACTAGGGCTCTTACGAAAACAAATTGTATTCCCATTAGGAATAATACTCAACTTTATGGGTGATCCAGTTGGATTATTCACCGGCTTATAATTCGTAATCAAGCTCATGATAGCTGTACTGTATTTTTGCTCAACATTTAATTCGACTTCGGTACATACAACGTTTAAAATATCGTACGCAGATTTATAATTATCTACGTTACTGTCAATTTGTGAAAATTTATAGCTGCCAGAATTCATGGTGACCACAAACTTTTGTAAAAAATCATAGCCAACTATTGCGTCAACATTAAGCTTGTCATCTTCAACGACTAAAAATGCATGAGTAGGGCTGACTTCCAAAATGTATCAATGCAATGTTTGGAAACTGTTATACTGCGGTATTCAAACTGTTTGTACATGCAGAGTTGCGACACATTGCAACCATATATATTGCATATTTTATATATTCAATATAGCAATGAACAATTTTTCTGAATTTTCCATTTTTAAATCACCAATGGTAACCAATAACAAACAAAGCATCAACTTTGTTTCTGATGCGCTGACTGCTATAGCGATGCGTTTTGATAACTTTTCGGATGCGTTTTGGAAAAGTACACGTCAATATTTTGTAGTTCGGCGTTATGGAACATTATACTTTGTACGTATGCAAAGCAATTGACGTTTTGGAAGTCAGCCTAGTATTCAAACCATTAACTTCAACTTGTGCTATAATTTCACCCAGTACCGACGTGGCGACATTACCTAAACGAACAAGCTTTGAGACACACCTGCGCAACTGTTGATCTTTAAAAATTTGTGCGTGTTTTGTCATGCGCATCAAAGAAACATCGGCGCTTGAATCTACCAAACAGCATACATTAGAGTCGTTAATTTGAATTGTATTGTTGCGATTATCATTCTTAATAATATTGACAACTGGCTTTGAATTTGTGCATTGCTTTGCCATATGCCCTACGCCGTTGCATTTAAAGCATTTAGTTTCCTTTTTACACTCTGCCCTTTTATGCTGAAAGGACCCACAATTATAGCAGTGCGGCTGTTTGCGTTCCACCCTTGTGTTTTCTTTATATTGTTCGCGTGTGTCTGTATATTTGGGCAGCGTTTGCTTGTAGAAGCATCTTTTGTCAACGTTTCTACCAACTCGTACCTCTTCCCCAGATCTTTAAACGTAGGTGAGCTATATAGATACGGTGACCATAAATATATTTTGAAAATGCAGGAGAATTTTTCAAAAAATTTACCTACATATAATTGCGCAGTATAAAAATAACAAAAATATACTACATATATACATTCCTCGTCATTTGAATAGCGCACCCTTTTTTTTGATTTTCTACCATACAAAGTATGCTTGACAAAATTTTTATATGGAAGAAAATGCGCAGCACAGTCAACAAAAAAAATGTCGCCCCTATGTTTTATTTTTTTTTAATTTTCACAAATTTTTTAAATGGGATGTAGATGTAGAATATGCTATATTTTTATGAAAAGTTAATGAACATTAAACAAACAAAAGGAAAACTGTACCTACTAAGTATTAAAAGGATGCGCTATTCAAATAACGAAGAGAATATTTACAAAATTATAATAAGGCATATTACATATTACTTTACACGAAATATGAACCTCTGTTATGTAAATTTTTTAGGCAAACGACCCAAAGCGTTGAACACGAAAAAATACCCATGGTTTCAAAGAAGTGTTTTCGAGATTTGTTCGAAAAACCAATTTTTAGTACTTTTTCAGTTATTCCTCAATATCTCATGAAACGACCAACAGTTCGAAAGGTATTGATGGGCTCTTTGCAAAAATATATATTTTTTGTGCAGATTATTTTCCGAAACATCTACATTTCTCATCAGATTTTCATTTACTGTAAAAAGAAAATGATTGAAATTTAAATTTTTCGATTTTGGTCGCTTGTAACACTAACAATTTTCATAGAAATCGGCAAAGTAATATATTTTTGTTAGAGGACTGTAGGTCACTTATGTTGATTGGATAATTTTTTCATGCGATATTGATGGATAGGTTCGAAATGTACCAATAACACGTTTTTCAAAAAAATTACGAAACCGCTTGTTTGAAAGGAAAATTGGCTTGGAAAATATTTTTTTTCTTAAGCGATTACCACAAAATTTGTAGAACAGTGTTATCGATATATTTGATGCTGGTCTTCAATTTCCCGTCATCCATTGTCTATAACCGTATAATATTTAGAACGCATTGACTAGTTGAACCTTCAAAACCAGCTTACCCTTATGTAGTTATCAATTAGTTATCGACACTGCTTTTATTTCGATAAGGAAAAGTTAATTATAAAATATCGAAGAAAATGCGGGACAAAGGCAGGACACTTGGAAAAAATCAGTACATTTTGGGGGTTTTCTGTTTTGAAAAACTACGCAGGACAGACCTTTAAATAACAGTACGGTCCTGCAAAAAACAGAACTGATGGTCACCGTATATATAGGGGAAATTTTAAATCCTCTCGCACGTCGATGCCGTCAACCATGTAGCTTATAACTGCCTCGTCTTCAATGTCACCAAGCCCAGCTATTTTGCACATTTGAAGCACATAATCGTGAAATTTCTCTGTCGTACTCTTTCTGCGGCTGCGCAGCTGCTTATGTACTTCAGCGCTGTTCAACTTCACTGCACACAACGACTAGTAATCATAAACAATGGTGGTCTCCAAAACTAGTTTTGCCGTACCTATCATTTTATTACGAGCATTGACATATTTTTGCCTTCCACTTAATTCGTATGCATCTGCGTTTTCTTCAAAACTACGTAGCCATTGATTCACTGGAATCGAAACACCATCAAAATCAGGCACAACTTTGGAGAAACTTTCCACAGTAACATTATTCTTATTTTTGTTTTTATCATCTTGTGCTTATTCCACGGCCAGTACTTTGATTAACTCCGTCAACTCGCTGGTGCGTACATATGTATCATCTTCGGACGATTCAAAGCTGTTTTTTGCTTTTCTCGGTTCTTGTTCACTGCTCTGCTTGCGCTATTTGCTGCTTCTCCTGTATACGGAGTAGACGCGACTTCACGGCTGCTGCTTTGTACGCTCGTTTTCGGTAAATTCGGATATTTAGCGACGTTGAATTTGAAATGTGTCGTTCGTCTCATTCTCGGTATTCACTTTCGCTTTTGTCGCGCACTCGCTGGGCTTTGTATTTTGTTTTCGCCCCTTATTTGAAGGCAACATGTTTCGATTGAATTTACTTTATACACTTTTTGTACACTAGCTCACGCAATGGTTGAGCCCCCATGTAAATCGAAGAGTTGATTATAGTTTAAGAGTATTTAATTTAATTAATAGTAGATCACAAACAATTAATTATTGAGTCAAATAGTTGTTGAGTTAATGTAACAAATGAGTAAATTCTTATTTAAAGGAATAATAGATACACGACTTTAAATTACACGCGGCTGATACTGCTGATTCGGCTGTTACTTCTTATTCGGCTGATACTCGACGGACAATTGAACTGCTCGTTATTTTGTCTTCTCGCATCCTTCACAGTGTAGGGGTGCCGCCTCGCAACGAATCTATAGGGATGCCATCCTACATACATATGTATGTAAATTTGTGAAAGTTAAAATGAAATAAAGAAAGCGAGTATATAAAAGCCTGGTAAAAATTAGTACAACGGAGTTTTAGTTCAACGATTAGTCAGAGGATGAGAGCTTAGTAAACTGGCCAGGAGTAGAAAATGTTTAAGAGAATTCGAATATATGTTGGCTAACCGAGTGTTAATTTAAATTAAAAGAAACACTTGCGTTTTAATTATTTTAACACATTTATTGTACATTTAAACGAAGATAAAACGTTTGGCGACTGTTCAGTTTGGTGGTTGTCGAGCGAGTAAAGTAAAATGTTCGGTCCGTTATTATCGTTTCTTAGTTTGTCTTCTGTTTCGATGTCAGTCAGTGTTGCAATAAACAGTGTCGTTTTGGGTTGCCGTCGTGTTACTGTCCCACATTCGGCCATCCTGCGCTCTCATTCGTCCCGAATGAGGGGTCTCACTTCAGATACTTGGCTACGGTGGTGGTGTACGCTGGCCCTTCATGGTCGTCAACGTTCTGCACTTCATATCGACAATGGTTCAGTTTCTCGGTTACTTGGTACGGTCCTAGGAACTTTGGCTGTAGGCGTAATCCGACTTCATATGGTTCTTCCTCCTTGCGCTTGCTATCAAAAGTTTTGCGATTCTGCCTTTGTATACGGGCGATGTTTTCTTGGGCTGCCTTGCGTTCTGATTCGCGGTCTTCGTCAAGCTCTTCAACGGCCACGCTTGCCAAAATTTGTTGTAGTTGGGATTCACATCTCCACGCCGGTCAGTATTCGAAACGTGGCGAATTTCGTGCTACGCGGAGGGGTGCTGTTGATGTACTGCTGCACGTGTTCCACGTGACGGTACCACTGGCTTGACTTTTGGCATAACTTGGAGATCATGGGCACGACGATCTTATGCATCTTCTCCACTTTCCCTTTCCCACGCGAGACACCAGTAGCGATCAGCAAGTGCAAGGGATGTGAGGTGAATGCTGAGCCTCTGTCCGTGATGATCCTTGCCGGATTGCCGAATATTGCCGCTTGCTTTGTCAGTCGATCCACGATAGCTTCTGCTCCAGTGCATTTGGTGGGATATAGCCACACAAAGTTAGAAAACGCATCCACGACGACTAAGATGTAGTGCGCTTTTTTGGTCGCTTCCAATGGACCTACGTGGTCGATGTGGTACGTCCCCAGCGGCCAATCTTCTTTGTTAATTGGATTTAAGAAGCCCTCTTGCTTACCCCGCTTACTCTCGGTCACGATGCAACTGATACAGCTCTTCACTACCTTCTCTGCCTTCGCGCTTAGGTGGGGTATTAAGTTTTTCTAAACAGCTTCTTGCGTTTTCTTGGCGGAAAAGTGCCCCTGGTTGTGTGCAATTTTGAGGAATTCACCTTCCATGAGCGACGGTATGACGATAAGCTCCTTAACGGGATTCTTATGTAGTATGCCGTGCTTCACGTAAAAGTCCTCGTACTGCTCCCGATCCAAAACTTTGCACACCGCCTTTATCCACTCGTCGCTTTGCTGTGCTAGTCGTAGTCGATGTATTAGGCTGTCTTCCAAAATAAGACAGGAGACTGCGTAGGGCGTCAACAGGTCTCATCTTCGTGCCCGATCGGTGCTCTATCGCGCAGGAGCATGGCCTAGCGCGACACTCTTAGTGGGACGTCTCGCTTTCGGATGGTTATCGTAAACGCGTTGCAGTCGGTTATGATTTTAAGTGGATACCGAGCAGGTATACCCTCCACTTCTTTAGGGCCTCGACGATCGCTAACACTTCGAGATCGTACGAAGGGTACTTTTCTTTCACAGGCTTCGTCTTACGGCTCATGTATTGGACTGGATGGAACTCGTGGTCGTCCACGTCCTTCTGAAGCAGAACCGCTCTTTAAAATGTATGATTTTGCATTTGTTTTCTTACTTTTTGGCTGCTAGACACTAATTTTAAACAATTTGTATTAATTTCAAGCAATTCTAACGTCGTGAATAGTAAACGCAAGCTCGAAAGTATGGTTTTACATATGAAAGAAAATCCCTATACGCTGTTGGCACGACCTCTGAAAATAAAATCATGGAGCTGTTTATAGTTTTAATATATTTTAAATAGATTTGGATCACAAAATTTCTTAAATATATTGTATATCAAAATATATTCGAAAGACTGCACTTAAACTCCCACGTTTTCTGCTCCTGGCTAGTTTTTAAGCCCTCATCCTCTGCCGAATCGTTCAACCAGAACTCCGTTGTGCTAATTAAACTTTTTTTTACCACGCTTTTATAAACTCGCGTTCCTTTTTATTTCATTTCAATTTGCACAAATTGACATATGTTTATTAGGGTGATTCAAAATTGGAACTTTTTTGAATTTCGACTGAGAACGTTCGGATCCTTGAAGATAAGAGGGAAGAAAAGTTCCTTCAAAAATTTCAGCTTATTTGAACAAGATTTAGGGGTGGCTCAACGCTGTTGTTTGTTTTCCGGAAACTACAGATTTTAGATGCATCTTTTTATAACAAATAGGTATATTTTCATCAAATCTTGTCGGATTTCGTTGAAATTTCGTAGGTAGGTTCCAAAATATTAGCTTATTGGAACTCAATTTATATAAGTACGATAAATTAGTGTTAAACACATTTATTAATTAGTTAGTAACTAAGTTTTGCCTTATAAAAAATGAATTTTTTCAATTTTTTTGTTCCTTAGCCACTGAGCGTATGCTTAATACACCTAAGATCACATTGTAATTTATATAATTAGTGGACCTCATCAATTAATATTATTAAACATCAAATAAAAAAATCACCAGATAAATATTACTCATATGCCATGCTGAATCCAATAATTTTCCCAGTCATTGCAAATATTTATAGTATAATAACAATGTTTTGGCACTTACACCTTTGCTAAGTGTTTGGCAAAGCATTTCCTCCAATTTGTGGTGTGTGACTTCATATTGTCACAAAAAGTTGGGGGACCTACCGTTTTACGCCGCCTCGGAACAGTAAATGGATTTTGTGAGAAGATTTTTCAATGCAGAAATACACACGGAGGCAGTGTTGGTCTTTAATCAATTAATTTTTCAATTATCTTGTTGTGGTATGATAGAATATTTAATACTAAGTAAATATTTTCAGAACTTAGCACATACATTTTTCACAATACCTACGAAAAAACAAGTTATTTATTTTAGCGGCGGCTGTAGTAGAGTAGTTTGAGGTATGTACTACCTCTCCATAATACCTGGGTTCGATCCCTGGTCCAAGCAACATTAAATTAAACTTTAAAAAAACAAGATCTTACGTAACAGCGGTTGCTCCTCCGTCCAGTGTTGGCCAAATTTGAATTGCAAGACCAATTAGTTTATTAATTAATTGTTAATTTCTATCACTACTACTATCACTACTAACAATTGGTTAATTGTAATTGTGGAGAATAACAATTAACCATTAATTATTTGTAATTGTTGTGGAGAATAATGGTGATATTCTTCAGTTAAGAATTAAAAATTTTGTAATTGGTTTGTAAATTTTATAAAAAATCGACGATTACACTATGCGACAGTCAAAATCGGGATGGGATGAAACCAACGGGAAATGTTATATCGGTCAAAAACAAGTTATACGTGGCCCGGCGTTTCGCTGGGTCACGTCTAGGAATCGAGATATATCGATTTGAAGTTAGTAACTATCATATAGGGGAAATTGTCACCTTTGGTGGTTTTTTTTTGACATAACTCGAGAACCACTAGTCCGATTTTGCTCAAACAAATTTAAAAAAATTAAAAATTACAATTTCTTTAGTCTGTTAATATAACGTTTTTCTATATACTCAACAGTTTTTCCGGTAAAAATAAATGCATGAAGAAAAAAAAATTATTTTTGCCTAAAAATAAATTTTTTTTTTAAATTCATAAAAAATCCAAAACGGAAAAAAGTGTCACGTAAAGTCACATAACCTATGAACAAAATGAGACATACATCATGAAAATCAATGTATGCGTTTCGCTTTTATTCAAAATTAAGTAAAGGTATGAATTACAAAAATTTGCTCGAGATATGCTCAAAATTCCTTGGAAAAAACATTGATGACTTTTTTTATGATTGTCAGAATTAAAAAAAAAAGTAATAAACAAAAGGTTATTTGATTTTTATGGTAGCGGTAACAAACTAAAAAACGGTCATAAATGTGCGTGGACAATTAAAAGGAAAAAAGGAAAGTGCACTTTTTTAATTATTTTGGTTTTTTCCGTTGGCTACCTGCATGATTTTTTACACAAATTGCACCCACATTTATAAGTGGTCATGTTTTAGAACGTTTCGAAAAATTTAAAACGCACACGAATCAGGTATATAGCCACCCT
>NW_023458786.1:98750-121305 GCF_013731165.1 Rhagoletis pomonella
ACGAAATAATTGCGTTGGAGCTACACATGCCAGACAAACTTCCAACATTTCTTATAATTCTTCACTCATTTGAAAATGATCAAACATGTCTCTAAATCTCCGCCTTTCAACTTTAGCATCAGCAATCTGGGACTCGTTCTGAGCAATAGAAGCAAGCAATAGAATTATGTTCCCACTTTAATTAAGAACGAACGAAATTTTATTTTGAAATAAAAATGAGTTAGATATATTTAGTTATTTTAAATATTTACAAAGTTTAACTTCATAAGCTGCTATAGTTTGGTGCAATTATTTCTTTTGTTTTGATTCGATTTTACACATTCCATTTTGTTTTGTTTCGATTTTACACATTCCCTGCAAAAGCGCAAGGCAGTTGTCAGGCAGCCACGACGTTGGTTTTGCCGAACGCGAAATCTCCCTGCTACGACGACTGCGCAAGACAACGTTTGAGTTAATTAACGAAGCTGCAGTGTGCACACCATCGAAAGTAGCGGGTAGGATTTGCGAACGGCGACATACTTTTTGGTCGTAAGTTCAGTAGTACGTGCTATATTAAAACAAACGTAGTGGTCGTACTACATCGCCGAGGTCAGCTATTCAGCCCTATTCTGCATTTCGATTACGTTCCCGCATTCCGCTCCGCTGGAATCGAACTTAGGTATTCTGCGTTACGATCGAAATGAAAGAAGAAGAGGAAGAGAGAAAACATCTTTCGAAATTAGCTGTTTGCCTAGGAATGTGTGAAATCGAAACAAAACAAAGAAATATTTGCCACCAAACTATAGCAGTATATGAAGTTAAAGTTTGTAAATATTTTAAAATAACTAAATATACCTAGCATCACTGTAATTTAAAAATAAAAAAATTTAAGTGGATACATAATTATAAGAATGAAATCCGTAGCCGCGGCGTTATTGCTTGAAGAGAAGAACGAGTCCCAGATTGCTGATGCGGAAGTTGAAAGGCGGAGATTTAGGGACATGTTTGATCTTTTTCAGATGAGTGAAGAGTCATAAGGAATTCATCTTGAACTGTATTACTCATCGCTTAAAGTGAGTTAAATTATAAACGTTGTTTGAGCACTCCACAACATTTGCATTTACTACAGAGTGGAAGATTTGAACGCAAATGAATCCCATTTTGAAAGCCGTCAGGGGGAGGGGAAGAACAAAGCTTATCTTTCCGTAGCAAATCGAATTCGAGACAACATACGCACCTCTTTTTAAAATGTTAGTAAAAACGAGTGCAATAATAAAAGCATCTTTTTTATGTAACTTCACATTTTATGTATGTATGTATCTATGTGCATACATCTATTAATTTTATATAAAAATAATGGATTGTATTCAGTGCATTTCACAGTCTTATTTATAGATAACGTAAACAAAAACGCCTGGACTTCCACTTTGAAAACTTCGCGCAATATCCCTTTTGGTGGTTGCCATTATTCGAGCCAATTTTTCGTATTGCCCGTATTACCGCTCGCGAAAACACAGAAATCGAGAAAATTCATTTATGATGACTTTTAAAATCATGCACAGTATATTTTACTTAAATTTTTTATAAAATTTTATTATTTAAACCCACGAAAATAACAATTGAAACGTTTTCCGTCAACAAATTTGACACTTAGAAAAACGGAGCTACGATCGAAATTTGGAATAGGTATAATCGTAAATTTCGAAGATTGATCGAAAGGAAACGGAACGCAGAATACCAAAGTTGCCAAACGGAGAAAATTTCGATTCGAGTCGAAATGCAGAATAAGGCTGGTTGCCTTTTTATAATCAGGCAATATTAAAAAAGAATATTTCACCATCGAATAAACGGTAGTTAGGTATTTGCAAATTATTTTTATTTGCAAATAGCTTACGTATAAACGTAGTAATCGATTTACATCTTTTATCTCGCTTCCGACACAATTATTTTCGTACAAAATTACGCAAAAAAGCTTTCTCGTTCGTTTTTAGGCATGCCATTGTTACGAATTTCGAAAGTTCGAATATACGATTCGGATACTATTTCTACGATTCGTAGTAAAATCCGAATACTAAAGAGTTGCAGAATAGGGGTAAAAAATATAATTAAGAAATTTGTCTACTGATTTATTAAAAACATCCGACTGTCTAAAGAGGCGTTTGTGAGCCAAATCTATTTGAAATATTTTAAAACTATCAGCATCTCTTTGTTCTCAGAGATCGTGCCAACTGAGCGTTGGGATATTCTTTCACAAGTAAAACCATCCTTTCGAACTTGTGTTTAGTATTCACGACTGCATGAAATTAATAAAAATTGTTTAAAAATTAGTGTCTAGCCGCCAAAATACAAGAAAATAAATGCAAAATCATACATTTTTCACAATTTTCTAACACCTCGATACCAAAGTTCATAAAATAGGTTCAGTGTTGCCATTTTGGTACTTTTGGGGCTAGATTTAGCACTTTATTTTTCTATTTAGCTCCGAAAATCGGGTTTTAGCTCCTAGCCCTTTTTTAGCTCTTTTAAAATTTATGTAGCACATTTTAGCTCCACAAAGTTTAAGTTGCATTTGGTATATATAAGCCAAAACTTAAGCGTTGATAAAATGGAAAATTTCGAGATGCAGTGTATCTACCATAAACTCTTGGATTTAGGTTAAAGAATTCAAAAATTAATTAAAAGAAAATCCCTTTTCAGATACCGCGGATTTTCTTTTACCTTGCTAGTTTTACCTTTAAGTAGAGCTGGAAGTAAAACTTTCCAGAAAAATTTTGCGAAAAAATTATTCAATTCAAATATCTGAAAATACAGACTAACAGGTTGTAAAGAACTTTTAGTTCATTGTTATAATAGCCATAGCAATGAATTCGAAATATATGCACCTTATTTTGGTTATTTGGTTATTTTGGTTAAAAGATTTTCTCATCACTTAAACTTATAAAATTCGTTGTTTTTATTAAAATTGCCGAAAATGTAAAAACAACCTTACGTCAATAAATGCTCAACCTTAACAAAAATATGTAGCTCTTCATTTTAGCTACTATTAGTATTATTAAGCCCTTTTTAGCTCTTTTTCGACCCTTTTAGCTCCAAACGAAATTTTTCTCTGGCATCACTGAATAGGTTACCACATGGTGCTGTCAAAAATTTGTTTTCTTCCAAGGACGTAGTTGCGAAGTGAGTTTTGATTGGCTGAAATATTTTACGAAGAAGGAGAGTACACAAAACGCAGAAAATATAGTTGCCGTATAGCATATTTTAGGAATCCTAATGAAATGGGCATTTTCGATACAAAATCGAGGCACAGCTTATTATAACAACATAAAATGTTATAACTTCACGTGAAACTGGATTAACATAATAATCTTCGTACAATAGTGACAAATGAAATGCAAATCGAATGCTTATTGAAATTTGCTGGTGATTTTATTCTTGATAGTAAGCAGAACGCACTCGCTCATTTTTAAATAAAAAGCGTTCATAACATTGGTCGCTACCGAAATTGCAATTCATCTTTAGACATACGGTAAAACCAAAACTTACCTCTTTCAGCGTAATTTTTGTAATCAAAAACAGCACACTGAAATGTTTAATAATTTAAATAAACTCAAAGACGCAGAAAAATGCACAAACTTCAACGCAAGTTGTCAAACGGTAAATATCAGGGTTACACATATTTGAAATAAAACGTGATGTATTTTTGACTAAAATAGTGTATTTTTATAAGTTAATTTTTTAGGAACCTGGCAACTCCGAAAATTGAGCATCTACGTCATCAAACCTTGTATTATTGCATCATGGTAATAAACCATCAAGCACTACTGCATTTACTGTCGAGTGCAACTACTGTACAGTAATGCAGCGAGTGCAGTAATATTCTATGTATGCATAATTGTAGTGTGTGTATATGTTACATAAACTAAGCAACAACTTACCCCAATTATTCTTTACTTTGGATTATTTGATAGAGAAAAGCTCAATTATAACATAAAATACGTATACAGTATATTTTGCTTTGCTGCCTCTATGCTTAAGTGCACATTTAAGATACCTACCCCAAAATGCGCATCAAAAGCATTATTTTTAACATTTATAAGGAAACTGCTCCGATAGATGCATTCAACATACCTGCACATTGGCGATACCTGCCTTCAAAATTGTGCGACTAGTATCAATTATCAAAGAAAGTATTACGTTTACCTGCACTGGTCCTACAACTTCCTAATTTTACAACCTTTTATTTATTTTGCTCATCTCGCAGAACAACGAAAATGGCTATCAATTTATGTAGTTATATAGATAATTAGATAACATTCAGTAAAAATTTCGCTTGCAGTAATTGCTACATGGTAAGTGCTCCGCCAATATTTGGTTTCATAGGGATTCGGATACCTTCCTCATTGAAGTAGTAAAGAAAATTCGCTTAAGTGCCTTTTTCGGTTACGTGCACAAGTTTTTCGTGCACAGAAGGATGTGCAGCTAAGCAAAATATACTGTATTTATATTGTAGCAAGTTCTCTATCTAATGTCTTTTATTTGTTCACAGTATTGCCTGGTTGGTATTCTAATTACATTCCACTTATTTCTACGGTAGTGTTGCCACAAGCCTACTATGCATCTATACATTTTGTTATATTACATTGTGTTTACACCACAGCTGGGCCAATCTGACCTAAAGCAGATCGACCCCGATCTGTCCATGTAATTCTTATGCATAAGTACTTATAAGTTAATCGTAATAATAATAGTTAATACTCTTCGGCAGTGTCGCTTTCATTCGAGACCTCTGTACCTTTATTTCTCCATAACTTGATGTTTGAGTCTCTAATTACGTATCTGTCGCTTGGGATATACGGTTCCTTATATTTTGGCAGAAGTTTCTTATTGACACCCACCGTTGTGTCTACATTTTTTATCACAACGAAATTCCCTTCCTCAACTCACTTCGACTTAAGTTATATTTTTGTAATTTTTTAATTTTTTCTTCAGCACTATCTCGCAGGGCATCCAAATCCCTCCCCCCCGGGCCTGAAATGAACTCGTCTAGGTATTCGGTAAGTTCATCGACTATTTCGCCTCTTTGGTTTACTCCGAATAGAGCTTGGCTCGGTGTTATTCCGATTGACCTACTTATTGAATTGTTCAGTGCGAATTCTATTTTGGGCAGCTGCTTCACCCAGTCAGCATGTGTTATTGGGTCGCTTAGCTTTGCCAACCTTCCGACAAGGCTTCGATTCACCCTTTCCACCTTTCCATTTGCTTGCGGTGAATAGACTGCAACTTTTACGTGGGTAATATTTTTTTTCGTTACGTATTCTTCAAACTCTTTTGACGTAAAGCATTTACCCCTATCTGTGATATATCTGTGGCCGACTGTAATATTCGAAGTATTTATTAAGTGCCGCAGTTACCTCTTTGGTACTTGTTGTCACGTATTTAGTAAGAGCATCGATATTAACCAGAATATGCTTTCTTTCGATTGTAGGGACGGAAGTGGGCCTAAGTGGTCTAAGTGTATCGTATGGAAGGGCTTGGGGTATTTCGGAATGTTGTGAAGTTGGCTAGTGGCTGAACTATTGGGTGCGGAGTACATGATGCACTTAATGCAGTTTTTCTTAAAGTTGTTTATTTTGTTCTTTATTGATTCCTCATCTTAAATTGAAAAAGTCCTGACTTGAGATCTAGGAGACTAAATGTTTTATTTTCACCCAGGTATTCTAAGCAATCTTCTATTAACGGAAGTGGGTAATTATGCCTTACAATTATTTTGTTAAGATTTCTGTAATCTATAAAAATTCTGGTCTCCCCCGACCTTTTCTTCGTAAGAACTATAGGTGAAGCGTAAGAGGAGTCGTAAGTATGATTTTCGCTTCATAATCAATATTCGGAAGGTCTTCCGTTTGCTTTCCTACGTAAGTATTTTTTATCATAAGCTTAAACTTCTCTGCCAAAACTGGAGGTACCTTAGGGTTTATGTCAATTACATCTTCAGTTTTTTCAATACTTTCTATACTTAAGATTTCACTAATAACTTCGTTTGCATCTGTGTTAGGGATGTTGCGAATGTGGAATTTTAGACATCCGCTGATGCGGATGCCAAGTATTTTTAACAAACAACTAGCATAATGGCGAGATCGTTGTTTAAACAGCGCTTACAAGCCAAGCCAGATGGGTCAGGTTTTTCTAAAGCTTTTTAAAAAGAAGTCTTTATTCTCATTCCTTTGGCTGTTTCAGAATTTGGGGAATCTGTAACTTCATCAGCGTTTTTCGATTTTAGTTTTTGTAATTCATTTTTAATACTTTCTTCTGCGACTGGTTTGAACAATTTGTGCTTATAGCGAGCTAAATAGGTTCTGTTTCCGAAGTCATAGCTGTCAGCCGAATCGGATCAGAATATTGTTATTTTTTTTTGGTTAGACCAAAAGTTTTTTAATTATTTGAGCATCGATTCTCTTTATAGCCAGACGTTGATCATTGCTGCTGGAAATCCCTATTGAAGGAGCCTACTCTTTGACTTTAAATAGCAAAGAAGGGACAGTTTTACGACAGAAGTTTTTAGCCAAGGATCCAATGTATATCCCTACGAAAAAAATATTGCCCAACAAGTAAACAAAATTACTGTTCTTTAAATTTTTGATAAAAATAAATTCCCCAAAGAGCCCCATTTGAAATTATTGAAACGAATATATGTAATCATGAAACGAATATATAGCGAACCAGGAAAATTTTTTTAAGAATTACAGTGCACACTCTCTTTTATGTCTAGTAGTTTTTTTTAAGATTGGTAAAAAACAATCATAATAAAGAAAGAAACCAATGCAGGTATTTAAAGAAGAGAAAACAAAAAATATTGTTAACAAGTAATTTGTAAGCAAAAAAACCGACTTCAATTCTCATATAATATGTATATATATATGGGGCGTTCTTTGTCAGAAAAGCCACCCCCCCTGCACACTTTAATTTTTGAGATAAATTAATGATTTTGGGCTTAAATTTTTTCTTAATTAATCTAGTTTTTATGCCGTATGGCGAATTTTGATTCTTTTGTGATTTATAAGCGATTTGACCACTTTTTTGGCCAAAGATGAGTACGAAAAAACTAAAAAAGCGAAAAAATTATTTGGATGGTTTTTTCCTTGTCAAAAAAAAGTGGGTAAAAAAATATTAAATTTAATACTTTAACAATTATTCTATCCATAATGAGGCACCCTAGGAAAAAATTTCGTAGAACTAAACTTACTTAGAATTTGCCAAAAAATACGCATTTGGCAATTTTTTTTTGTAAAATTCAAGTGTTCAAAAAATCTAATAATTCGCATCCATGTTTTGTAGTATAATTTAAGCATTTTTTTGCTAAATGATATTTTTTCTAAAATTAAATAATTAGTCAAACAAAATCTTTCCCCTCTGCACATTTTACTCTTTGAGGTATGGTATTCCACAAGGGCTTAAAATTGTCTGCGGAATCTCTATTTTATAAAAACTTATAAAAAGGATTTTTCTTAACAGCGGTCTTAACAACATCAAGGCGCACGGCACAAATCGGAGGAGAAGCTCGGCCAAACACTAACATATGTGTAAGCGCCAATTTATTATTATATTATGGTTATATTATTATATTATGGTGAGCTGCTTATGTACTTCAGCGTTGTTCAACTTCTGCTCGAATTCTTCTCGCAGCACTGCACACAACGACTCGTAATCATAAACAATGGTGGTCTCCAAAAATAGTTTTGCCGTACCCATCATTTTATTACGAGCATTGACATATTTTTGCCTTCCAGTTAATTCGTATGCATCTGCGTTTTCTTCAAAACTACGTAGCCATTGATTCACTGGAATCGAAACACCATCAAAATCAGGCACAACTTTGGAGAAACTTTCCACAGTAACACTATTCTTATTTTTGTTTTTTTCATCTTGTGCTAATTCCTCGGCCAGTACTTTGATTAACTCCGTCAACTCGCTGGTGCATACATATGTATCATCTTCGGACCATTCAAAGCTGTTGTTATGCTTTTCTCGGTTCTTGTTCACTGCTCTGCTTGCGCTATTTGCTGCTTCTCCTGTATACGGAGTAGACGCGACTTCACGGCTGCTGCTTTGTACGCTCGTTTTCGATCACTTCGGATATTTCGCGACGTTGAATTTGAAATGTGTCGTTCGTCTCATTCTCGGTATTCACTTTCGCTCTTGTCGGTTGAGCCCCCATGTAAATCGAAGAGTTGATTATAGTTTAAGAGTATTTAATTTAATTAATAGTAGATCACAAACAATTAATTATTGAGTCAAATAGTTGTTGAGTTAATGTAACAAATGAGTAAATTCTTTTTAAAAGGAATAATAGATACACGACTTTAAATTACACATGGCTGATACTGCTGATTCGGCTGTTACTTCTTATTCGGCTGATACTCGACGGACAACTGAACTGCTCGTTATTTTGTCTTCTCGCATCCTTCACAGTGTAGGGGTGCCGCCTCGCAACGAATCTATAGGGATGCCATCCTACATACATATGTATGTAAATTTGTGAAAATTAAAATGACATAAAAAACAAAGCGAGTTTATAAAAACGTGGTAAAAATTAGTACAACGGAGTTTTAGTTCAACGATTAGTCAGAGGATGAGAGCTTAGTAAACTGGCCAGGAGTAGAAAATGTTTAAGAGAATTCGAATATATGTTGGCTACCCGAGTGTTAGTTTAAATTAAAAGAAACACTTGCGCTTTAATTATTTTACACATTTATTGTACATTTAAACGAAGATAAAACGTTTGGTGACTGTTCAGTTTGTTGGTTGTCGAGCGAGTAAAGTAAAATGTTCGGTCCGTTATTATCGTTTCTTAGTTTGTCTTCTGTTTCGTTGTCAGTCAGTGTTGCAATAAACAGTGTCGTTTTGGGTTGCCGTCGTGTTACTGTCCCACATTCGGCCATCCTGCGTTCTCATTCGTCCCGAATGAGGGGTCCCACTTCAGATACTCGGCTACGGTGGTGGTGTACGCTGGCCCTTCACGCTCGTCAACGTTCTGCACTTCACATCGACAATGGTTCAGTTTCTCGGTTACTTGGTACGGTCCTAGGAACTTTGGCTGTTGGGGTAATCCGACTTCATATGGTCCTTCCTCCTTGCGCTTGCTATCAATTCGTGCTATTGCATTCGAAACGTGGCGAATTTCGTGCTACGCGGAGGGGTGCTGTTGATATACTGCTGTACGCGTTCCACGTGACGGTACCACTGGCTTGACTTTTGGCATAACTTGGAGATCATGGGCATCACGATCTTATGCATCTTCTCCACTTGCCCTTTCCCACGCGAGAAACCAGTAACGATCAGCATGTGCAAGGGATGTGAATTGAATGCTGAGCCTCTATCCGTGATGATCCTTGCCGGATTGCTGAATATCGCCGCTTGCTTTGTCAGTCGATCCACGATAGCTTCTGCTCCAGTGCTTTTGGTGGGATATAGCCACACAAAGTTGGAAAACGCATCCACGTCGACTAAGATGTAGTACGCTTTTTTGGTCGCTTCCAACGGACCTACGTGGTCGATGTGGCACGTCTCCAGCGGCCGATCTTCTTTGTTAATTGGATTTAAGAAGCCCTCTTGCTTACCCCGCTTACTCTCGGTCACGATGCAACTGATACAGCTCTTCACTACCTTCTCTGCCTGCGCGCTTATGTTGTTTTTCTAAACAACTTCTTGCGTTTTCTTGGCGGAAAAGTGCCCCTGGTTGTGTGAAATTTTGAGGAATTCACCTTCCATGAGCGACGGAACGACGATAAGCTCCTTAACGGGATTCTTATGTAGTATGCCGTGCTTCACGTAAAAGTCCTCGTACTGCTCCCGATCCAAAACTTTGCACACCGCCTTAATCCACTCGTCGCTTTGCTGAGCTAGTCGTAGTCGATGTATTAGGCTGTCTTCCAAAATAAGACAGGAGAATGCGTAGGGCGTCAACAGGTCTCATCTTCGTGCCCGATCGGTGCTCTATCGCGCAGTCGAAATCCTCGAGGAGCATGGCCCAGCGAGGCACTCTTAGTGGGACGTCTCGCTTTCGGCTGGTTATCGTAAACGCGTTGCAGTCGGTTATGATTTTAAAGTGGATACCAAGCAGGTATACCCTCCACTTCTTTAGGGCCTCGACGATCGCTAACACTTCGAGATCGTACGAAGGGTACTTTTTTCCACAGGCTTTCGTCTTACGGCTCATATATTGGACTGGATGGAACTTGTGGTCGTCCACGTCCTTCTGAAGCAGAACCGCGCTTTAAAAATGTATGATTTTGCATTTGTTTTCCTACTTTTTGGCGGCTAGACACTAATCTTAAACAATTTGTATTAATTTCAAGCAATTCTAACGTCGTGAATAGTAAACACAAGCTCGAAAGTCTGGTTTTACATATGAAAGAAAATCCCTATACGCTATATTTGTAACGAACGCGGTTTATCCAGTCTATAGCTATGCTGTGGCTCAGTCGGATATTGGGTTCCCTTATCCAAACGTTAAAATAAATACGCCAATGATTCTTATAGTGACGCTTCTTTATTTCGCTATTTAGCTGGCAGCGTTTGCACGTCACACCAATATAACGTATTTCCTTGGCGGCGTTTCCACGTCACACCATATAAGTACTACTTGGCAGCGTTTTCACGTCACACCAATATAACGTATTGCTTTGGCAGCGTTTTCACGTCACTCCATATACCTTAACTACCTACTAAGCAACTTAGTCTTCACAATCGTTGCTTATCCATTCTAATCTGCGTTTGCACGATCGACTGGAGTATACGACTACTCTACCAGAAGTAATTTTTAATTCCAATTGCTGCTCTATTTATACTGTCCTGCACGCAGGCAGACAGTTATCCTAACAATATTGTTGCTAACATTTTGCTTATTTCCTTTTACTTGCTCCTACATTAGTACGTATGTATGTACTTCAAACCTCAACATAAATATGTACATATGTATGTCAATTTCACGTATATAAATATATATATCCAACAATTCATTTAATATGTATATATATAAGTAGATAAATACAATTCAGGTCTACATACATGTATTAATGTAAATATATTTAATAACAATTATGGAAAATTCAAAATTCTACGTACATGTATATATATATATATAATATAAAAACTCAACAATTCAATTTCATTAAATGTGACAGCCAATTGTGAAGTTCCTGAGTGTAGGGACTTGGGGTCTTCACACCCCCCCCCTTTACTTCCCTCTGGACGCGTGATCGTCACCATCCCCGCGCCTGTAATGCGTACACGGTACCCAATTGTACCCACCGCATGCCTGAATGTTTGGCGTCTTCTTGGTTGCCGTTGAAGCCGCTCTTCGATGACCCTTACCAGTTCCCATGGTAACGGGTCTGTGCCGCTGAAATTTCGCCAGTCGGCTGGTATTGTTGCTGGTTTTGCTGCATCTTCCTGCAACCATCGCTCGATCTCCCGTACAACCGCTGAGTCTGCCGGCTCTGCTTCAATGCTGGCTAACTCCTCCTTGCAATGTTGCCCACTCTCCCAAAAGAGGGATTTTTGCAGGGATCGATATGTCAATATCGGAATAGTGTTGCCAGCTTGGAAAATTATGTATCCGTTTTACGATATTAATTATTATTATTGTATTTGCTGACATTATTGTTTATTATTAGTTTTTATACATATTAATTATATTGCCTTATTATGTTTGTTTTTTATATTAATGCTATTCAAAATTTTTTTTTTGTTTATTTCCCTTTGCATGAATTATCTCCTTTTTTTCATAGTATTCTCGTGCTACAACCTCGTTCTTCTTCTTCTTATTCTCCCTTTGTTTTTCTTCTAAACTCCTTCTTCTACTTTCCTTTAAACTGCTTCTTCTTCTTTCTTTTAAACTGCTTTTTCTTCTTCTTTCCTTTAAGCTCCCTCTGCTTCTTCCCTCTTTTCTCTTATATTTTCTTTTCTTCTTCTCTCCCCTTAGGGTCTCCTTTTCACGGCAATCGCTCCCCTATTTGGCAATTGCCGAGTTATCACATTTTTGTCTATCACCGAAATTTACCTATTCTTCGCCTTGCGTCGAATTAGGCTCAGGTGCATGCCGGGGAAGGATTTTTGGTGACTCTGCCGCGTCGGCCTCTTCATCGCCGTAAAATGGCTTCAGCTCACTCAGATGTGCTGTTCTCCTCTTACCGTTGTGTACCTTGTCTAATTCGACGATTACTGGCGAAACGAAGTTCATCACTCGGTGCGGCCCAGCATACTTCGGCGCAAGTTTTACCGCGAAGTTTTCCGTCGCCTTCGATAGGTGATGCTCCTTCACCAGCACTCGGTCACCTACCACTGGTCGCCATTTCCTCCTGCGCAAGTTGTAATGACGCGCTTGCTCGATCGACGCTGTCTGCTGATTTCGCCTTACCATCTCAAATATCTCTCGCAATTTCGTTGCCTTCGCCTCTGGTGTCGTCATCGTATGGCCTGTACCGAAAGTTTGTTCATCGTAGAGGGCTTTTGGTGCTCGCGGCTCGCGTCCTTGCACTAAGAAGGCAGGGCTGTAGCCGGTGGCTTCGCAAACACTGGTATTAAGCGCTAGTGTCATTTGGGGTAGTAAGTCGTGCCAATTTCGCTGTTCTTTTCCGGTAAACTGTGCAAGCATTCTCTTTATGTTGCGGTTTGCCCTCTCCGTCGGATTTTCTTGTGGCGTGTATGGTGCGGTGAGTTGATGCTTAACCCCGTACTCTCGTAGTAGCCGTTTGAACTCTCTGCTGGTGAATTGTGTTCCATTGTCAGTTATAACAATTTTCGGGACTCCAAATCTAGCGAGTATGCGTTCTCGAAACGCTTTGTTAAGGCCTTCAGCTGTCACCTTCCGTAGAGGCACAATTTCCACCCATTTGGAAAACTTGTCGATAAAGACTAGTACGGTTGTGTTTCCGTGCTTTGATCGTGGCAATGGTCCCACAAAGTCTGCGCATACTGTAGCCCAAGGTTCTTCTGCGATCTGGGTCAGCATCTTTCCCGCAGCTTTCTGTTGGCTGGGCTTGTAAATCTGGCAGGTAGTACACTGTCGGACATACCTCTTTATGTCCCTGAACATTCCGGGCCAGTAGTAACGTGCCGTTCAGTACTCTCTCACGTAGTGGCGCTGCCACGCATAGCTTCCACGGTATCGTGTCTTCATCATCCATCTGGACTGCGATGTGTCGATACAGTTCGTTGTTTACAATTGTGTAGTCCGGGAACTTTTCTGGTGTCCTCTTCACCTCTGCCATTTTCTCGGTCAGCCACTTGCAGGCCGTTGCCTCTTTATACTGCACTAATATGTTGAGCTGTACGTCTTGGGGTTGTCGTGACAGTGCATCGGCAACGACGTTCTACTTACTCTTGCGGTACTTTACATCGAATGTATGTTCCTGGAGCTCTAGTGCCCATCTTGCAATGCGTCCTGAGGGACTCTCGATCGCATTCAGCCATTTCAAGGACAGGTGGTCGGTGATAACCGTGAATGCGTAACCCTCCAGGTACATTCTCATTTTCCGTATAGCCCACACAATGGCCAGACACTCCTTTTCAGTCGCCGAGTAGTTTTGCTCTGCCTTGTTCAGCCGTCGACTAGCGTAGGCTATGACTCGCTCCGCGCTGTCTAACTCCTGTGTCAGTACTGCACCTAGTCCAAAGACGCTGGCGTCGGTTTGTAGCGCGAAATGCTGGGAAAAATCTGGACAGGCTAATACCGGTGCTTCCGTTAGTGCGCTCCTTAATTTTTCAAAGGCCGTCTGCTGCTTCCTTTCTTCAGTAATGACGTCAGAGGGTGTGCAATGTGCGAAAAATCCGGAACAAATCGCCGATACCATGACGCTACGCCCAGAAAGCGCCGTAACTCGCGTGTGTTTGTTAGTGGTATCAATTCTATAATCGCCGCAATCTTGTCAGGATCGGTGTGAATCCCTTCTTCGCTCACCACATGACCCAGGTATTTCAAACTCTTTTTGAAAAACTCACACTTCTCTGAGTTGATTTTGAGGTTCGCCTGTCGCAATCGTCAAAACACTTCTTTAAGGTGTTCCATGTGTTGGCCTAGCCTCGCACTCGTGATAATAATATCGTCCAGATACGCAAACGCGTGCGGACTTTGTCCAGTGCTCGTTGAAACGTCGCAGGCGCTGAATGTAGCCCGAACGGCATTACGCGCCACTGGAACAGGCCACGTCCTGGCACAGTGAACGCAGTATACTCCTTACTACTCTCTTCCATCGGGATTTGCCAGTACCCATTCTTCAAGTCGAGGCTGCTAATGAATTTAGCGCTTCTCAGGCGGTCTAAAATATGTTGGATTCGTGGGAGTGGGTACGCATCCGGTACCGATCGCGAGTTAAGTTGCCGATAGTCCACGCAAAGTCTCCACTTTCCATTTTTCTTCTTTACGAGCACGATTGGCGCGCTGTGTGGGCTATGGGAAGGCTCGATGCACTGCTTCTCTATTAACTCGTCGATCTGCCTGTTTATTACCTCCTGCATTTTCGGGTTCTTGGGAACCCGCTGCTATTACTACTCTACCATCCGCTGTTGCTCTCGCGATTACTCGCCCTTCCGCTTGCTTAAGAATTGGTGTTACATTGACTGGGGTTGCATTACTGGAGACCCCACTCTTCGTCGCGAATGGGATCCTTGGCCGTTTCCCTGTTTCCCACGGCAACAGTCTGAAGTTCGAATGTTCCGCCGACCACACGTCCAACAGAATTGCGGGATATTGTTGCGACATTCGTAGGCGAAATGTCCGTCTTCGCCGCATCGTCTGCACGCCGTTCGTGGGTTTACTCGGCTAGATTCTTCGCTTTTACGTTGGTGTCCCGTAGGTGGCGCATAATCGCCTCCATCGTGCCGTCTCGCTGGCGTCGTATACCTCTCTCTTCTCTGCTCCTCTCGGGTAGTGTAGTTGCGCTCTTCATTTCCTCTCGGCGTTATTGCGCGGGGCAATGCTCGTTGCGACTCCTTCTCTGCTACAATATTCTCGTAGTCTTCTGCCAGACTTACCAACTCTCCAAGAGTGTTGAACTCGGTTTGTTTAATGTACAGCTGGTATTCGCTTCGGCAGTTCTTATAGATGCGCCGCAGATTTTGTGCCTCCGTATAGTCGGAATGACGCATTAGCCCTTGTAGCGCTAGTACATAGTCTTTAAATGCCTCTCTGGGCCGTTGAACACGCTGCCGTATCTCATCATCGAGTCTTTCGAAATACCGGGAATTCAAGAAGAACTTCAGGAAATCTCGCTTACACGTCTCCCAGTCTCTCCAGTGACCGTGATTGTTTCGTAACCAGACCAGGGCTCTATCCTTAAATAACTCGACTAATGCTCGTGGAAGTGCGTCTCTTTCTATCTCGTACCCGTCGGCTAATTCTTCGACGCGTTGATGAAACCCAGCGGGTTCTTGCCGCCATCGTATTTGACGCCCCATTTGCGTACGCGGTCCATGATAGTTGGGGCTGATCGTTGTGAGTCGACGTATACTGGATACATGTGCACGTTCGGCGTTCCTCTTGTGCTGTCGTCGTTGATGGGTTGTTGTGTAGGCGGTAGTAGGTGCACTTCGGGTCTCTTCAGCGTTGGTGCGTTCCCCGCGCTTGTAGACCTCGTATGTTTAAGCGCTAAATCAGTGACCCGATCGCGATGGTTCTCAGTCTCCCCTTCCTCTTGTACAAATGTAGAGAGGCGTTTACGCAGCTCCTCGACGGTCCCCGAATTGTCAAGGCCGAACTCCGTCGTATAGGTCATACGCTCCCCTTTATTTAAGTAGTACACCCACTTTGTTTTCACCATTTTTTTATTTCTATTTTTATTTTTATTTTATTTTTTTGTTTATGCCCCTTTGTTTCACGTTACCCTCTTATTGGTAAGGAATGTTTGATTACTCTCACAGTTCTTAATTTCTGGGCTTTACCCTGTGTCTCTATCACTTTAAAGGTGTCTTTGCACTCTTGCTTGGTAGTTTTCCAAATCACTTCACTTCACTTTTGTTATCTGTGAGTTCTCCTCCTTGGCCCTTACTGCTTCCTTTATTTTTAAGGGCCCCACGTTGGGCGCCAATTGTAACGAACCCGGTTTATCCGGTCTATAGCTGGGCTGTGGCTCAGTCGGATATTGGGTTCCCTTATCCAAACGTTAAAATAAATACGCCAATGATTCTTATAGTGACGCTTCTTCATTTCGCTATTTAGCTGGCAGCGTTTGCAGGTCACACCAATATAACGTATTTCCTTGGCGGCGTTTCCACGTCACACCATATAAGTACTACTTGGCAGCGTTTTCACGTCACACCAATATAACGTATTGCTTTGGCAGCGTTTTCACGTCACACCATATACCTACCTACTAAGCAACTTAGTCTTCACAATCGTTGTTTAGCCATTCCAATCTGCGTTTGCACGATCGACTAGAGTATACGACTACTCTACCAGAAGTCCTTTTTAATTCCAATTGCTGCTCTATTTATACTGTCCTGCACGCAGGCAGACAGTTATCCTAACAATATTGTTGCTAACATTTTGCTTATTTCATTTTACTTGCTGCTTCATTAGTACGTATGTATGTACTTCAAACCTCAACATAAATATGTACATATGTATGTCAATTTCACGAATATAAATATATATATCCAACAATTCATTTAATATGTATATATATAAGTAGATAAATAAAATTCAGGTCTACATACATGTATTAATGTATATATATATAATAACAATTATGGAAAATTCTACGTACATGTATATATATATATATATATAATGTAAAAACTCAACAATTCAATTTCATTAAATGTGAGAGCCAATTGTGAAGTCCCTGAGTGTAGGGACTTGGGGTCTTCACATATTTTAAATAGATTTGGATCACAAAATATCTTAAATATATTGTATATCAAAATATGTTCGAAAGACTGCACTTAAACTCTCACATTTTCTGCTCCTGGCCAGTTTTTAAGCCCTCATCCTCTGACGAATCGTTCAACCGGAACTCCGTCGTGCTTATTAAAATTTCCTTTTACCACGCTTTTATAAACTCGCTTTCTTTTTTATTTCATTTTAATTTGCACAAATTGACATGTGTATGTGTAAAATTGGAACTTTTTGAATTTCGACTGAGAACGTTCGGATCCTTGAAGACAAGAGGGAAGAAAAGTTCCTCCTCAAATTTCAGCTTATTTGAACAAGATTTAGAAGTCGCTCAACGCTGTTGTTTGTTTTCCGGAAACAACAGATTTTAGATGCATCTTTATTAACAAATAGGTATATTTTCATCAAATCTTGTCGGATTTCGTTGAAATTTCGAAGGTGGGTTCCAAAATATTAGCTTATTGGAACTCAGTTTATATAAGTTCGATAAATTAGTTTTAAACACATTTATTAATTAGTTAGTAACTAAGTTTTGCCTTATAAAAAATTTATATTTGCATTATTTTTTTTGTTCCTTAGCCACTGAGCGTATGCTTAATACAACTAATGTTTAGGCCCATACCTAAATATGCTGCACCACCCTAATGTGCGTTAAATAATTTTGTATCTGAGTGCACACATATATAAGATACGGCTAACATTCCAGCCGTTAACAATATTCCCCGCCGTACGGTAACTCAGTTGAGGGGAAACTCAAGGAAGGTTACTGTTCGGCGGGCTCAAACCCTTTTTCGTTTGTTGGCACTCCTTCACTTCCTAGAAGACCAGCAGAGTGACTGCCAGCCACCACACCACGTCAGCAAGGTAATTTCATCAAGCTATTAGCAAAATCTATACTGAAATTCACTCTGTTTTATTAAACATTTTTTCTCACCAAATAAAGCAAACATTTGTTATTATTGTTAACCATTAAATACTAATACGCTGTTGCTTTTTGTCACTTATTTTCTTTGCGTGCGAGCGCCTTAACAATTCCAAGACGCCGGCGCGTAAATATTGGTCCTTCTCAACCGAGAAATTGACCTCCGAGTCCGAGTACTCCACAGCGCCAAAAAATACAGTCCACACGCACCACTGCCGCTTGGTCGCCACATTACCACAATTTGCAACAGGATCATCTGCCAGTTGAAGGCTTTTTTATTATTGATACACCGCAAAAGGACATAGGATACACTGCCACTTGATCGCTACATTTGCCACAGCAGCGACAGTTCCAGCAACTTATTTTATCACAAAAGCAGCACTTCTATTTACAAAGGTACACGGTTTTGATTTCACACCTCAGTGCACTTTCAAACATTATTTATAAAATCGAGTGTCAAACAAAAATATCGCGGGTGAATTTGTGAGAAAAAGGGTAAAAAAGATTTAATTTGCTTTGAACTTCATGAAAAATTTGCAAACCGTTCGTTTTGTTTTTTTTGTTTTCCACATTCGCTATTAAGATACACCGAAGATATCGCCATTTTGAAGTGATCAGGTGTTGTTGTTGTTGCAAGGTGATTTATTTAAAGCGAAGCACTTGCTTAATACAAGTTTTTCGGTGCACAATTTTAAGTTCATATCACTTTCACCTTGAATTTGATATTTTATTATAACTCCTTTTGTGTCACTGATCTATAAGTTTTTTTTCAGCCTTGTGCTATTAAGATTTCACTTGGGACGTTGTTTATGCGGTTTATTGCTGAACTTTTAGAGCAACTTGCAAAGACTGAAAAAGAAGGTGAGTATATGTCTGGTCGCGAGCTCAATATTCATCTGCCTCCGTGTGACACGGCCTTTCATGGCCGTCATTTAGGGATATGTTTACGGCCATATATATCCTTAATAAGCGCCTGACCCCTGTTGAGAAGTTGTACCACCTCAGGCAAAAAACGCAAGGGGAGGCCAAAGAAATTGTACAAAGGTGTCAGTTGACCAATGATGGTTTTCAAACCGCATAAAAAAACAAACGTATTCTGGTCAGTAGTCAATTGAGGATTTTATTTAATTTGAAAGTGGTTGAAGTAAATTGTTCATCTTCATTATCCAAACGCTCTGTAGATGGTGATATGAATTTTATGAACGCGGCAGCGGCATCATGAATTTTATGAGTTTACCATAGAAGAAGAGGAAGAACTGATATTTCACTCAAAAAATATGAATAGATCTAAGCTGGCCACAATTCCAGGCGTGGTGTTAGTTCCGTCGCTGCCAAAAATAATTATCTAAGTTATACGAATGTTATATACATATATACAAAGGTTATAAAAGTTTGGTAATTTTTTTTTTGAGATTTGGTAAAAAAAAAAATTAAAAATATTTGTGGCAACACTGAATTATTTATGAATCGGTTTAGTCAAGTTTCGCACCATTATGAAAAATAATGGGAATTTTTTTCTTTTGGGTAGGAGGCTATGGTGCTTAATAACAAATCACCACAATAATGTTTTCACCCATTTTCTACGATATTGGCGATTTATTCTGTCAGTATACACTGCGTTGCATTGAATTAGCCTCGAATTAATTATACACTGCGTAGCATTGAATTAGCTCCGAATGAATTATGAAGTTTAAAATGATTAAGTTTATGCATCGATATAAAACAAATAAAGAATTAGAAATGGAAACTCACGAAATAAGATAATATTCATGCCTCCCCATACATATACATATATATTCTCATCTATTTTTTTTTGCGGGCGAGCGCTTTAATTTCCAAAGGCACCAGCGCGTAAATATAACACTGGGACGTCGCTCAATATCACGAGCGCCACCTAGAAAAATCCTGAATAGCAGTACTGTAATGCTACGGCCACACCAGGCACTTCATAGGGAATTTATAATGCTGGAGTTAGACGCATGTAAATATTTTACGTAAAATTTCTATACATATGTACGATAGCAAATGCACGAATACCCATCACTTGCCACCCAACCATAATAAATTCAAAGCAAAACAGAATTTTGGTCAACCAAATTCTACAAATTGCAGAATGACCCGATTCTCAGCCCTGCGCTCTAAAACTGAGAGGAGCTCGGAGGAGTTTCCAATCGCCTGTCGCGTGTGCGACAAAGACCACGGCATAAGACTTTGCCCCATCTACCGTGGTAAGACGGCAGAAGAACGACTGCGAGCGATCCTCATACACCGCTACTGCCCGAACTGCCTCTCGCCATTCCACCGTCTGGAAAATTGTGCTAGCGCCGACAGATGTCACAGGTGCCGTGAGAAGCATCATACTTCGCTCCATATCGAGACCAACGATAATTGGAGGCAGGCAGCACGCAATAAAGAGGATGATGACAACAGTTCCCAGGGTGCCTTATCCATCCACATAGAAGAGCCTTATAAGTCATGGGCTCAGCAGGTCGGGGGGGCAGAGATGGACGACCTACGACTGAGGGCGCTCCAGTAGAAGTAAGTGGCGGCTCGAAAACTCGTTCTTTCCGACCACCACTCGAACATGAGAAACGAAGGGAGAGCAGCTCTGCAACTGGGTCCTTCAGACAGCCTGCCCAGTCCCAATCACAGCATGCGGGTGGCTCGGGAACTAGTTCTTTCCGACCGCCCCCATATCCCAACGGTAAGAGTCGTGATGGCGCGGAAACTGGTCCTTTCCCCTTGTCTCGACGGAAGACTGTTGGGAAAGCACCATATCGCCGACCACAAGAGCAGAGCCGAGAGCAGAATGCGGCTCTGGCCGTGCGACGACTGGGGTTTCGAACAGGTCGCATAAGCAACAGTACTATGGCTACACCGATCGTACGCTCTATTAAGCCGATTGCACCGACCGCCATCGTTCGAATCGAGTCTGGTGGCCGCCTGCACCTGGTCCGCGCAATAATTGACCCCTGCGCGCCCAGCACGGTAATCGACGCTTGTCTAGCGCGGGACCTACAATCGGAACACGGAGATTCTGGACGAAACCGGAGATGCTCGATAGTTCTTAGAGGAAAATACGGTGTCGCGGAACGCGTAACAACTCAGGCGACAATCATGGCACAACACAACCGATTGAGCCCGGCAACGGACATCGACCCCGTGGCTGCCACGCCATTTCAGTTTATGCGGTTGGTCGATCCAAATTTTTACCGGGCAACCCCGACCCGTCTGACTCTAGGCGTCGATGTATACGCCCAGGTCATCTGACAGTGCAACCTGGAGCACTTCCAGTCTCTAGTGGTTACCGTCAAACTTATTATCTTTTCTGCCGTGGCATGGTGGGTACCTTCCGTATTCCGTTTTTCATAGTTTGCCTAACGCAAGGGGGGCGGTATGTTTAGGCCCATACCTAAATATGCTGCACCACCCTAATGTGCGTTAAATAATTTTGTATCTGAGTGCACACACACATATATAAGATACGGCTAACATTCCAGCCATTAACAATATGCCCCGCCGTGCGGTAACTGAGTTGAGGGGAAACTCAACGAAGGTTACTGTTCGGCGGGCTCAAACCCTTTTTCGTTTGTTGGCACTCCTTCACTTCCTAGAAGACCAGCAGAGTGACTGCCAGCCACCACACCACGTCAGCAAGGTAATTTCATCAAGCTATTAGCAAAATCTATGTTTAAATTCACTCTGTTTTATTAAACATTTTTTCTCAACAAATAAAGCAAACATTTGTTATTATTGTTAACCATTAAATACTAATACGCTGTTGTTTTTTGTCACTTATTTTCTTTACGTGCGAATGCCTTAACAATTCCAAGACGCCGGCGCGTAAATACCTAAGATCACATTGTAATTCATAACCTCATCAATTAATATTATTAAACATTAAATAAAAAAATCACCAGATAAATATTATTCATATGCCATGCTGAATCCAATAATTTTCCCAGTCATTGCAAATATTTATAGTATACTAACAATATTTTGGCGCTTACACCTTTGCTAAGTGTTTGGCAAAGCTTTTCCTCCAATTTGTGGTGTGTGTCTTGATGTTGTCACAAAAAGTCGGGTGACCTACAGTTTTACGCCGCCTCGGAACAGTAAATGGATTTTGTGAAAAGATTTTTCAATGCAGAAATACACACGGAGGCAGTGTTGGTCTTTAATCTATCAATTTTTCAATTATCTTGTTGTGGTATGATAGAAGATTTATTGCTAAGTAAATATTTTCAGAACTTAGCACATACATTTTTCACAATATCTACGAAAAAACAAGTTATTTATTTCAGCGGCCGCTATAGTAGAGTGGTTTGAGGTATGTACTACCTCTCCATAATACCTGGGTTCGATCCCTGGTCCACGCAACATTAAATTAAACTTAAAAAAACAAGATCTTTCGTAACAGCGGTTGCTCCTCCGTCCAGTGTTGGCCAAATTTGAATAGCATGATCAATTAATTTATTAATTAATTGTTAATTTCTATCACTACTACTATCACTACTAACAATTGGTTAGTTGTAATTGTGGAGAATAACAATTAAATATTAATTATTTGTAATTGTTGTGGAGAATAATGGTGATATTCTTCAGTTGAGAATTAAGAATTTTGTAATTGGTTTGTAAATTTTATTAAAAATCGACGATTATAAATGCCTACTATATAGGCCAGGAATGGGAATATGATAACTACCCACAACCCAGGATTGTGCCGTATTTTTCTTTTTATTTATAATGCCGAATTTCCACTAGGC
>NW_023458787.1:0-2604 GCF_013731165.1 Rhagoletis pomonella
AAATATCTCAAAATGGACTTTCTCTTACCCTATAGATTACAAGCAATTGTTTAAAAATTTATGAGATAGAGATTACCGCCCACGAGATGTATATGTTAAAATAAAGCGTTCCGTACTCTAAAGAGTAAGCGATGAGTACGAATTTTTGATGTTTTTACCTATTACAACAGATAAGAGACGTTTTTGCTGGGTATTGAATGAATACATCCCTATGTATGTATGTATGTATTTCGCATTTGTATCTATTTATTTCATATTTACCAATACTAACTTTTTAAAATTATAAAAATTGCGTGAAACTTATTTTTCTAGTTATCAAAGAGCCTAATATGTATGTACATACATATGTCTGTATGCGTCTATATTGGAATTGTAGATTTGGAAAATTCCCCTAATCGGTAGAAGAATAATATAATTTAAAATAAAACAGCTTTAAACCTCCAATGTATCTATTTTTGTTCGATTTACTTGTTTTACTTGGATCGTGAGCTATAAGCATACACACGGATTTAAAATCGCAGGTAACGATAGTAAAGTCTATAAACCTGTTTGGAACTGCTAGGTGGCGACGGGGTCGAAATATTTCTAGAGATAACAAGTAATTTTTAAGAAAAAACACAACCGACTTCAATTCTCATATAAAAATTTTACGAGTACCGTTAGTTTGTCCATACTAATTTATTAACTTTCGTTTAAAAAAAGAATTATAGGAATCGGTTAACATGGTCTAAAGTTATTTGGTAACATATATAAAAAAATATATATTCCGCCGAATTGATAACCTTTAAAGTCGGCTAAAAAAACTGAGTATGAAATTATCTTGCAAATAGAACAAAAAGTCAACTATATGTATGTGGTAGCACTCCGAGCGTTGAGATAGTACTTTCATGTCAATTAGGGCCTGTGCCAATTTATAGAAAAGAGCAAACTTTGACGGATCAAAGTAAAAATCTGACATTTCTCGTGGTGAATACGAACTTCAGCTTATAACCATGTATACACTTAATATTGCTTGGCGGTAATAAAGAGTGAACATGAAAATGAAAGCTGAAACAGCATAAAAAAGCGTACGTCACTTGCAAATTGTAAAATAAATATTAATTTTAATAATTTCAGCAACACACAAAAATAAAGCTCTCGCACGAGCGTTTGTTTGGTTTTTCAACTGCCAAAATTTTACTTTGCATTTGGCACAGCAAAATTCAATTTATTTGTACTACACCATAGCAAATTTTTCCACCCGTCTAACCACAGAGAAAAAATTTACCGATTGGCACAGGCTCTTAGTAGAAAAGGTCCATGGCGAAAAAAAAACTTTATTATGGTGAAAAAATTTTACATTTCTGCTGTGCCAATTCACAACTTTTTACTGCTGCTGGTGCAAAAGAAGTTGAGCAAAAAAATACCTGTCTTTATTGACTTTGATTCTTCTGAAACTGAAAGCCATGCATTAATTAGACGTCTTAGTAATAACATTAGAACAAAAAAATACTTCAAAACCATCAGGTAGGTGAAATTCTTACTGTCAAATTTTTCACCAGCTCTACCAGGTTTAAAATCTTCATTAACCTTATAATTGTCAAAAATTTACAATCCGGAGTACTTTTCTATCAATTGGCACAGGTCCTTTGCACAAAAACGGTTATGAAATGCGTTTTATTTAAATCGTTTATAAAATTAGTCTTTTATTAGTACGATTTTATGTGGAATTATTCACTAAATATCGTTTTCCACTATACTTTTTGAAACTATTTGGAGTTAATTATTTGGTCTTTCACAAAAGCAACCCTGCGTGCTTAGAAGGCATGTGTACCAATTATTTCATCCCTGGCATATTCATGGAGCGGGTTTTTGTCAATTGGCGTGCTTGTTTCGCGAAAAATTTATTTTTGTCGTAAGATTGATTTTGCGCTTGCGCTTTGATTTTGGCAAACATGTCTGATCTTTCTTATTTCAGTTAAAATTTATAAAATTTTCTAATATGAGGCATCTGTGCGCGACCTCTAAGGATTAGGATGAAAGTTGAAGCGATTGAAGGTCTAGGTGGTATGAATATACGTGCGCATATTTTTCCGATATGACGTAGGGTTGCCTATTTACATGCGACTTAAATTTTAAGAAAACGTCATAAATGCTTTTCTTTAAAGTGCTGTATCTTGGAAACCTTTTAACGAAACTGAATGAAAAAAAGTATCTCTTTCGTCTTATTATGGGCTTTAATTAAAAAATTGTTTACATTAATGTGCAACGTATAAAAACAAAAAAAAAATTAAGTAAACATTTTTCTTTTTGATTTTAGCATTTTTTTAATTTTTTTTTTACAAAAACATTGTCGATAATATCAACTTTAAGTACTCAAATGGGCGTAATGGGCTACTTAGGCGTATGGACTCTAGGATCGTCTAATGCTCCAGCAATATGATAAAGAGACATTGAAATTTTATGAAATTGTATATTTTTGAAAGAGGAAAGGTGTGTAAAAAACAAAAACAATATGACTAAATTATATTTACTTTACTAAAGGTCTGAGATCATGAATATCCCTCAAGGAAATGGCAGAATTCAACTTTGTTGCAAGTTCACATGGGAAATCTGCTTGCGACG